>NW_023045111.1:57646-135452 GCF_011762505.2 Arvicanthis niloticus | reverse complement strand
ATTCTGTCCTCTCCTCTCTCTGGATGCCCTTTATTCTTCTCCTCCAGATGCCCTTCAGTCCTCTGCTCTCTCTGGATTGGCTCCTGTATTCTCCTCTTACTGGATTCTCTAATGTTCTCTCATCTCTCTGGATGTGCTTCTGTTCTCTCTTCTCTCAGTATGTCCTTATGATCTCTCCTCTCTCTGGATGCCCTTCTTTCTTCTCATTTCTATGGATGCTTTTCTGTACTCTGCTCTCTCTGGATGCCCTTTTGTCCTCTCCTCTCTAGGGATACCCTTCTGTTCTCTCCTATCTCTTGATGCCCTTCTGTTCTCTCTTCTTTCTGGATGCACTTCTGTTCTCTCCTCTCTCTGGATGCCCTTCTCTATTCTCTTCCTTCTGGATGACCTTCTGCTCTCTCCTCTCTCTGGATGCCCTTCTGTTCTCTTCTCTCTCCAATGTCATTCTGTCTTATCCTCTCTCTGGATGTCCTTCTGTTCTCTCCTCTCTCCAGATGCTCTTACATCTTCTCCTCTCTCTGGATGCCCTTTGTTCTCTCCTATCTCGGGATGCCCTTCTTCCAACTCCTCTCTCTGGATGCCCTTCTGTCTTCTCCTCCCTCTGGATGCCATCTGTCCTCTCCTCTCTCTGGATGCCCTTCTGTTCTCTCATCTCTCCAGCTTCCTTTCTGTTTTCTCCTCTCTCTGGATGCCCTTCTGTTCTCTCATCTCTCCAGCTTCCTTTCTGTTTTCTCCTCTCTCTGGATGACCTTCTGTTCTCTCATCTCTCCAGCTTCCTTTCTGTTTTCTCCTCTCTCTGGATGCCCTGAGTTCTCTCCTCTTTACATGGACTTCTGTCCTCTCATCTCTCTGGATGCCCTTATGTTCTCTTCTATCTCTGGATGCCCTTCTGTCTTCTCAGCTCTCTGGATGCCCTTCAGTACTCTCCTCTCTGTTGATGCGATTTTGTCTTCTCCTCTCTCTAGATGCCCTTTTGAACTTTCCTCTCCATGGATGCCCTTCTGATCTCTCCTCTCCCTAGATGCCATTCTGTCTTTTCCTCTCTCTGGATCACTTTCTGTTCTCTCCTCTCTCTGGATGCCTTTCTGTCTTCTCTTCTCTCCGAATGCCCTTCTGGTCTCTCCTTTCTCGGGATTCCCATCTGTCTTCTCCACTCTCTGGATGCCCTTCTGTTCTCTCCTCTCCCTGGATTCCGTTCTGCCTTCTCCTCTCTCTGGATGCCTTTCTGTTCTCTTCTCTCCCTGGATGCGCTTCTGTTCTCTCGTCTCTCAGTATGGCTGTCTGTCCTCTTCTAGGTCTAGATGCCTTCTCTTTTTTCCTCTTTCCGGATGCCCGTCTGTTCTCTCCTCTTGATGGAAGTCTTTCAGTCTTCTCCAGTCTCTTCCATTCCCTTCTGTTCTCTTCTCTCTATAGATGCCCTTCTGTTCGCTCCTCTATCTAGATGCCCATCTGTTTTCTCCTCTCTCTATATTACCTTCTTTACTCTTTTCTGTGGATGCCCTTCTTCCCTCTCCTCTCTCTGGATGCCCTTCTGCTCTCTTTTCTCTCTGGAGGGCATTCTGTCCCCTCCTCTCTCTGGATGCCCTTCTGTCTTCTTCTATCTCCCAATGCCCTTCTGTCTTCTCTGCTATCTGGATGCCTTTCTGTTCCCTTTTCTCTGTGGATATGTTTCTGAATTCTCCTCTCTCTGGATGCCTTTCTGTTCTCTCCTCTTTCTGGATGCCCTTCTGACCTCTTCTCTCCATGGATGCCCTTCTGTCTTCTCCTCTCTCAGGTTGGCTTTCTGTACTTTCATCTCTCTGGATCCCTTCTGTCCTCTCCACTCTCTGGATGCCCTTCTTCACTCTCCTCTCTCTGGATGCCTTTGTGTCATCTTCTCTCTTTGGATGCCATTCTGTTCTCTCCTATCTCTGGAGGCCTGCTGTTCTCTTCTCTTTCCAGATGCCCTTCTGTCCTCTCCTCTCTGGATGCCTTTCTGTTTTTGCCTCTCTCTGAATGCCTGTCACTTCTCTTTCTCTGGATTCCCTTCTGTCTTCTCCTCCTTCTGAATGCCATTCTGTTCTCTCCTCTCTCTAGATGTCCTTCTGTCCTCTATTCTCTCTGGATGTCTTTCTGTTCTCTTGTCTCTCTGGATGCCCTTCTGTGCTCTCCTCTCTCTGGATGCCCTTCTCTCTTCTTCTCCTCCGGATGCCCTTCAGTCCTATGCTCTCTCTGGATTGGCTTCTGTACTCTCCTCTTTCTGGATTCTCTAATGTTCTCTCATCTCTCTTGATGTGCTTCTGTTCTCTCTTCTCTCGGTATGTCCTTATGACCTCTCCTCTCTCTGGATGCCCTTCTGTCTTCTCATTTCTATAGATGCTTTTCTGTTCTCTGCTCTCTCTCTCTGGATGCCCTTTTGTCCTCTCCTCTCTAGGGATACCTTTCTGTTCTCTCCTATCTCTTGATGCCCTTCTGTTCTCTCCTCTTTCTGTATGCACTTCTGTTCTCTCTTCTTTCTAGATGCCCTTCTATCTTCTCCTCCTTCTGGATGCCCTTCTGCTCTCTCCTCTCTCTGAATGCCCTTCTGTTCGCTCCTTTATCTAGATACCCTTCTGTTTTTTCCTCTCTCTGTATTGCCTTCTTTACTCTTTTCTGTGGATGCCCTTCTGCTCTCTCTTCTCTCTGAAGTCCATTCTGTCCCATCCTCTCTCTGGATGCCCTTCTGTCTTCTTCTATCTCCCGATGCCCTTCTGTCTTCTCTGCTATCTGGATGCCCTTCTGTTCCCTTCTCTCTGTGGATATGTTTCTGACTTCTCCTCTCTCTGGATGGCTTTCTGTTCTTTCCTCTCTCTGGATCCCTTCTGTCCTCTCCACTCTCTGGATGCCCTTCTTCACTCTCCTCTCTCTTGATGCCCGTCTGCTCTCTCTTCTCTCTGTAGGCCCTTGTGTTCTCTCCTCTCTCTTGATGCCCTTGTGTCAACTTCTCCCTTTGGATGCCATTCTGTTCCCTCCTATCTCTGGATGCCTTCCGTTCTCTTCTCTTTCCAGATGCCCTTCTTTCCTCTCCTCTCTGGATGCCTTTCTGTCTTCTCTCTCCGAATGCCCGTCTCTTCTCTCTCTCTGGATTCCCTTCTGTTTTCTCCTCCTTCTGGATGCCATTCTGTTCTCTCCTCTCTCTAGATGCCCTTCTGTCCTCTATTCTCTCTGGATGCCTTTCTGTTCTCTTGTCTCTCTGGATGCCCTTCTGTGCTCTCCTCTCTCTGGATGCCCTTCTTTCCTCTCCTCTCTCTGAATGCCCTTCTGTCTTCTCCTCTCTACCTATTCCCTTCTGTTCTCTGGTCTCTCCCGATGCCCTTCTGTCTTCTCCTCTCTCTGGATGCCCGACAATTTTCTCCTCACTCTAGATATCCTTCTGTCTTCTCTTCTCTCTTGATACCCTTCTGTTCTTTCCTCTCACTCGGTGACATTCTGTCCTCTCCTCTCTCTGGATGCCCTTCTGTCTTCTTCTCCTCCGGATGCCCTTCAGTCCTCTGCTCTCTCTGGATTGGCTTCTGTACTCTCCTCTTTCTGGATTCTCTAATGTTCTCTCATCTCTCTGGATGTGCTTCTGTTCTCTCTTCTCTCGGTATGTCCTTATGACCTCTCCTCTCTCTGGATGCCCTTCTGTCTTCTCATTTCTATGGATGCTTTTCTGTTCTCTGCTCTCTCTGGATGCACTTTTGTCCTCTCCTCTCTAGGGATACCCTTCTGTTCTCTCCTATCTCTTGATGCCCTTCTGTTCTCTCCTCTTTCTGGATGCACTTCTTTTCTCTCCTCTCTCTGGATGCCCTTCTGTATTCTCTTTCTTCTGGATTCCCTTCTGCTCTCTCCTCTCTCTGGATGCCCTTCTGTTCTCTCCTCTCTCCAATGTCCTTCTGTCTTATCCTCTCTCTGGATGCCCTTCTGTTCTCTCCTCTCTCCAGATGCCCTTCTGTCTTCTCCTCTCTCTGGATGCCCTTTGTTCTCTCCTATCTCGGGATGCCCTTCTTCCCACTCCTCTCTCTGGATGCCCTTCTGTCTTCTCCTCTCTCTGGATGCCCTCTGTCCTCTCCTCTCTCTGCATGCCCTTCTGTATTCTCTCTCCCTATGCCCTTCTCTTCTCTCATCTCTCCAGCTTCCTTTCTGTCTTCTCCTCTCTCTGGATGCCCTCAGTTCTCTCCTCTCTCTAAATTCCCCTTTTTCTTCTCCTCTCTCTGGATGCCCTTCTCTTCACTTCTCTCCCTACATGCCCTTCTGTCCTCTGTTCTCTCTGGATGCCTTTCTGTTCTATTGTCTCTCTTGATGCCTTTCTGTGCTCTCTTCTCTCTGGATGCCCTTCTGTCTTCTCCTCTCTCCCTATGCCCTTTTTTCTCTCATCTCTTTCAATGCCCTTCTGTTTTCTCCTCTCTCTAGAAGCCCGACAATTTTCTCCTCACTCTGGATACCCTTCTGTCTTCTCCTCTATCTAGATGCCCTACTGTTCTCTCTTCTCACTGGAAGCCATTCTGTCCTCTCCTTTCTCTGGATGCCCTTCTGTCCTCTTCTCTCTCTGGATGTTCTTCAGTCTTCTGATCTCACTGGATGGGCTTTTGTTCTCTCCTCTTTTTGGAGTCTCTCCTGTTCTCTCATCTCTCTGGATGTGCTTCTGTTCTCTCGTCTCTCTGGATGACAGTTTGTCCTCTCCTCTCTCTGGATACTGTTCTGTTCTATCCTCTCTATGAATGCCCTTCTGTTCTCTCCTCTCTCTGGATGCCCTTCTGTTCTCTCATCTCCTTGGATTCCCTTCTGCCTTCTCCTCTCTCTGGAGTCCCTTCTGTTCTCTTCTATCCATGGATGCCCTTCTGTCCTCTCGTCTCTCTGGATGACTGTCTTTCCTCTTCTAAATATAGATGCCATCTTTCTTCTCCTCTTTCCAGATGCCCTTCTGTTCTCTCCTCTCTCTGGAAGCCCTTCTGTCTTCTCTGCTCTCTGGATGCCCTTCTGTACTCTCCTCTCCTCTCTCTGCATGCCCTTCTGTCTTCTTCTCTCTCTGGATGCCCTTCTCTTTTCTCCTCTCTCTGGATGCCCTTCTCTTTTCTCCTCTCTCTGGATGCCCTTCTGTTCTCTCCACTCTCTTGATGCCATTCTGTTCTCTTCTCTCTCCCGATGCCCTTCTGTCTTCTACTCTCTCTGTATGCCTTTCTGCTCTGTCCACTCACTAAATTCCCTCCTGTTCTCTCCTCTCTTGGGATTCCCTTCTGTCTTCTCCACTCTCTGGATCTTCTTCTGTTCTCTCCTCTCTATAAATTCCCTTCTGTCTTCTCCTCTCACTGTATGCCCTTCTGTTCTCTCCTCTCTCTCTGGATGCCCTTCTGTCTTCTCCTTTCTCTGGATCCTCTTCTGTTCTCTACTTTCTCTGGATGCCATTTTGTCCTCTCCTCTCTCTGGATAACCTTCTGTTCTATCCTCTCTCTGAATGCCCTTCTGTTCTCTCTTCTCTCTGGATGCCCTTCTGTTCTCTCATCTCCTTGGATTCCCTTCTGCCTTCTCCTCTCTCTGGAGTCCCTTCTGTTCTCTTCTAGCCCTGGATGCCCTTCTGTCCTCTCGTCTTTCTGGATGACTGTCTGTCCTGTTCTAGATCTAGATGCCATCTCTCTTCTCCTCTTTCCAGATGCCCTTCTGTTCTCTCCTCTCTCTGGAAGCCCTTCTGTCTTCTCTGCTCTCTGGATGCCCTTCTGTACTCTCCTCTCCTCTCTCTGCATGCTCTTCTGTCTTCTTCTCTCTCTGGATGCCCTTCTCTTCTCTCCTCTCTTTGGATGCCCTTTAGTTCTCTCCTCTTTACATGGACTTCTGTCCTCTCATCTCTCTGGATGCCCTTATGTTCTCTCCTATCTCTGGATGCCCTTCTGTCTTCTCAGCTCTCTGGATGCCCTTCAGTACTCTTCTCTCTGTGGATGCGATTCTGTCTTCTCCTCTCTCAGGATGCCCTTCTGAACTTTCCTCTCCATGGATGCCCTTCTGATCTCTACTCTCTGGAATCCCTTCTGTTCTCTCCTCTCTCTAGATGCCATTCTGTCTTTTCCTCTCTCTGGATCGCTTTCTGTTCTCTCCTCTCTCTGGATCCCTTATGTCCTCTCCTCAGTCTGGATACCCTTCTTCACTCTCCTCTTTCTGGATGCCCTTCTGTCTTCTCTTCTCTCCGAATGCCCTTCTGTTCTCTCCTCTCTATGGATTCCCTTCTGTCTTCTCCTCCTATTGGATGCCCTTCTGTTCTCTCCTCTTTCTGGATGCCATTCTGTTCTCTCCTCTCTCTGGATTCCGTTCTGCCTTCTCCTCTCTCTTGATGCCTTTCTGTTCGCTTCTCTCCCTGATGCCCTTCTGTTTTCTCCTCTCTCTGGATACCCTTCTGCTCTCTCCTCTCTCTGGATGTTCTTCGGTTCTCTCCTCTCTCTGGATGCCCTTCTGTCTTCTCCTCTCTCTGGATGCCCTTCTGCTCTCTCCTCTCTCTGGATTCCGTTCTGTTATATCCTCTCTCTGGATTCCCTTCTTTCTTCTCCTCTCTGGATGCCCTTCTTTCATCTCCTCTCTCTGGATTCCCTTCTGTCTTCTTCTCTTTCCTGATGCCCTTCTCTTCTCTCCTCTCTTACGATGTCCTTCTGTCTTCTCCTCTCTCTGGATGCCCTACAATTCTCTGCTCACTGTAGATTCCCTTCTGTCTTCTTTTCTCTCTGCATGCCCTAATGTTCTCTCCTCTCTCTGGATGCCCTTCTGCCTTCTCTTCTCTCTGGAGGCCATTCTGTCCTCTCCTCTCTCTGGATGCCCTTCTGTCTTTTCCTATCTCCCAATGCCCTTCTGTCTTCTCCTCTTTCTGCATGCACTTCTGTTCTCTGCTCACTCTAGATGCCCTTCTCTCCTCTCCTCTCTCTGGATGCCCTTGTGTTCTCTTCTATCCTAGATTCCCTTCTGTCCTCTCCTCTCTCAGGATGCCCGTCTGTCCTCTTCTCCATCTGGATGCCTACTCGCTTCTCCTCTTTCCAGATGGGCTTCTGTGTTCTTCTCTCTCTGGAAGCCCTTCTGTTCTCTCCTCTCTCTGGATGCCCTTGTGTCATCTTCTCTCTTTGGATGCCCTTCTGTTCTCTCTTATCTCTGGATGCCCTTCTGTTCTCTTCTCTTTCCGGTTGCCCTTCTGACCTCTCCTCTCTTGATGACTTTCTGTCTTCTCCTATCTCCGAATGCCTGTCCCTTCTCTGTCTCTCGGGATTCCCTTCTGTCTTCTCCTCCTTCTGGATGCCATTCTGTTCTCTCCTCTTTCTGGATGCCCTTCTGTTTTCTCCTCTCTCTGGATGCCCTTCTGTCTTCTCCTCTCTCTGATGCCCTTCTGCTCTCTCCTCTCTCTGGATTCCGTTCTGTTATCTCCTCTCTCTGGATTCCCTTCTGTCTCCTCCTCTCTCTGGATGCCCTTCTTTCATCTTCTCTCTCTGGATGCCCTTCTGTCGTCTTCTCTTTCCCGATGCCCTTCTCTTCTCTCCTCTCTTCCGATGTCCTTCTGTCTTCTCCTCTCTCTGGATGTCCTACAATTCTCTACTCACTGTAGATTCCCTTCTCTCTTCTTTTCTCTCTGCATTCCCTAATGTTCTCTCCGCTTCCTGGATGCCCTTCTGCCTTCTCTTTTCTCTGGAGGCCATTGTATCCTCTCCTCTCTCTGGATGCCTATCTGTCATTTCCTATCTCCCAATGCCATTCTGGCTTCTTCTCTTTCTGCATGCACTTCTGTTCTCTGCTCACTCTAGATGCCCTTCTGTCCTCTCCTCTCTCTGGATGCCCTTGTGTTCTCTTCTTTCCTGTATGCCCTTCTGCCCTCTACTCTCTCAGGATGCCCGTCTGTCCTCTTCTCCATCTGGATGCCTACTCTCTTCTCCTCTTTCCCGATGGGATTCTGTGCTCTTCTCTCTCTGGAAGCCCTTCTGTTCTCTCCTCTCTCTTGATGCCCTTGTGTGATCTTCTCTCTTTAAATGCCATTCTGTTCTCTCCTATCTCTGGATGCCCTTCTGTTCTCTTCTCTTTCCGGATGCCCTTCTGTCCTCTCCTCTCTTGATGCCATTCTGTCTTCTCCTCTCTCCAAATGCCCATCTCTTTTCTCTCTCTGGATTCCCTTCTGTCTTCTCCTCCTTCTGGATGCTATTCTGTTCTCTCCTCTTTTTGGATGCCCTTCTGTTTTCTCCTCTCTCCGGATGCCTTTCTGTCTTCTCCTCTCTCTGGATGCCCATCTGTTCTCTCTTCCCTCATGATATCCTTCTGTCCTCTCCTCTCTCTGGATTCCCTTCTGTCTCCTCCTCTCTCTGGATGTCCTTCTTTCATCTTCTCTCTCTGGATGCCCTTCTGTCGTCTTCTCTTTCCCGATGTCCTTCTCTTCTCTCCTCTCTTCCGATGTCCTTCTGTCTTCTCCTCTCTCTGGATGCCCTACAATTCTCTGCTCACTGTAGATTCCCTTCTGTCTTCTTTTCTCTTTGCATGCTCTAATGTTCTTTCCTCTCTCTGGATGCCCTTCTGCCTTCTCTTCTCTCTGGAGGCCATTCTGTCCTGTCCTCTATCTGGATGCCCTTCTGTCTTTTCCTATCTCCCAATGCCCTTCTGTCTTCTCCTCGTTCTGAATGCACTTCTGTTCTCTGCTCAATCTGGATGCCCTTCTGTCCTCTCCTCTCTCTTGATGCCCTTGTGTACTCTTCTATACTGGATGCCCTTCTGTCCTCTACTCTCTCAGGATGCCAGTCTGTCCTCTTCTCCATCTGGATGCCTACCCGCTTCTCCTCTTTCCAGATGGGCTTCTGTGTTCTTCTCTCTCTGGAAGCCCTTCTGTTCTCTCCTTTCTCTGGATACCCTTGTGTCATCCTCTCTCTTTGTCTGCCCTTCTGTTCTCTCTTATCTCTGGATGCCCTTCTGTTCTCTTCTCTTTCCTGTTGCCCTTCTGACCTCTCCTCCCTTGATGACTTTCTGTCTTCTCCTATCTCCGAATGCCTGTCCCTTCTCTGTCTCTCTGGATTCCTTTCTGTCTACTCTTCCTTCCGGATGCTATTCTGTTCTCTCCTCTTTCTGGATGCCTTTGTGTTTTCTCCTCTCTCCGGATACCCTTCTGGTCTCTCCTCTCTCTGGATTCCGTTCTTTTATCTCCTCTCTCTGGATTCCCTTTTGTCTCCTCCTCTCTCTGGATGCCCTTCTTTCATCTTCTCTCTCTGGATGCCCTTATGTCGTCTTCTCTTTCCCGATGCCCTTCTCTTCTCTCCTCTCTTCCAATGTGCTTCTGTCTTCTCCTCTCTCTATTGATGCTCTACAATTCTCTGCTCACTGTAGATTCCCTTCTGTCTTCTTTTCTCTCTGCATGCCCTAATGTTCTCTCCTCTCTCTGGATGCCCTTCTGCCTTCTCTTCTCTCTGGAAGCCATTCTGTCCTCTCCTCTCTCTGGATGCCCTTCTGTCTTTTCCTATCTCTCAATGCCCTTCTGTCTTCTCCTCTTTCTGCATGCACTTTTGTTCTCTGCTCACTCTAGATGCCCTTCTGTCCTCTCCTCTCTCAGAATGCCCATCTGTGCTCTTCTCCATCTGGATGTCTACTCTCTTCTCCTCTTTCCAGATGGGCTTCTGTGCTCTTCTCTCTCTGGAAGCCCTTCTGTATTATCCTCTCTCTGGATGCCTTTCTGTTCTCTCTTATCTCTGGATGCCCTTTTGTCCTCTCCTCTCTCTGGGTGCCCTTCTGTATTCTCCTCTCTCTGGATGTCCTTCTTTTCTCTCCTCCCTCTGGATGCCCTTCTGTACTCTACTGTCTCTTTATGCCCTTCTGTCCTCTCCTCTCTCTGCATGCCCTTCTGTCTTCTTCTCTCTCTGGATGCCTTTCTCTTCTCTCCTCTATCTGGATGCCCTTTTGTTCTCTCCCCTTTACATGAACTTCTGTCATCTCATCTCTCTGGATGCCCTTATGTTCTCTCCTATCTCTGGATGCCCTTCTGTCTTCTCCACTCTCTGGATGCCCTTCAGTACTCTCCTCTCTGTGGATGCGATTCTGTCTTCTCCTCTCTCTGGATGCCCTTCTGTACTTTCATCTCCATGGAAGCCCTTCTGATCTCTCCTCTCTCTGGAATACCTTCTCCAGAGAATCCAGAGAACTGAAGGGCATCAAGAGTGATGAGAAGACAGAAGGTCATCCAGAGAGAGGAGAAGACAGAAGGGCATCCAGAGAGAGCAGAGAACAGAAGGACATCCAGAGAGATGAGAATACAGGAGAGTCTCGATAGAGAAAAGAGAACAGAAAGCCAACCAGATAGATGAAAGAACAGACTGGAATCCAGAGAAAGAAGAGGAAAGAAGCTACTCCAAGAGAGGAGAGGACAGCAGGGCATCCAGAGAGAGGAGTGGACAAAAGGACATCCAGAGAGAGGAGAATATAAAAGGGCAGACAGAGAGAGCATGGGAAAGAAATGCATCCGGAGAGAGTAGAGAACAGAAGTGCATCCAGAGAGAAGAGAAGACAGAAGGCATCAAGTGAAAGAGGAAGTTACAGAAGGGCATCCAGAGAGAAGAGAAAAGAAGGGCAACCAGGGAGAGGAGAAGACAGAAGGGCATCCAGAAGGAGGAGATGTTAGAACGGCATAAAAAGAGTGGAGAGGACAGAAGTGCATCCAGAGAGTTGAGAGAACAGAAAAACATGTAGACAGAGGAGAATACAGAAGGGCATCCAGAGAGATGAGAGAACAGAAGAGCATCCAGAGAGAGGAGAGACACAGGGCATCATAGAGATGAGAGAACAGAAGGTCTTCCAGAGATAGGAGAGAACAGAACAGCATCCACAGAGATGAGCGAACATAAGATCATCCAGATAGAGAAGGGAACAGAAGGGTAACTAGAGGGATTAGAGGACAGAAAAGAATCTAGGGAGAGGAGAGAACTGATGGGCATCCAGAGGGATGAGACGACAGAAGGGCATCCAGAGAGAGGAGAGGAGAGAAGGGCATTCAGTGAGAGGAACGAACAGAAGGGCATGCAGAGAGAGGAGAAATCAGAAGGGCACCCATTAAAAGGAGAGAACAGAAGGTAATCCAGAAAGGGGAGACAAAAGAATGTCAACCAGCATGACAAAAAGACAGAAGGGTATCCAGAGAGAGGAGAGAACAGAAGGGTATCCAGAGAGAGGAGAGAACAGAAGGGTATCCAGAGAGAGGAGAGGAAAATAGGGCAGCCGAAGAGAGGAGAGTACAGAAAGGCATCCAAAGAAAGAAGACAGATAGAGGAGAGAACTGAAGGTCATCCAAAGAGAAGAGAAGACAGAAGCACATCCAGAGAGAGGAGAGGACAGAAGGTCCTACATAGAGCAGAGAGAACAGAAGGGCTTACAGAGAGTGAAGAAAATAGAAAGGCATCAAAAGAGAGAGGAGAGGGCAGATGTGCATCTGGATAGAGGATAGGACAGAAGGGCATACAGAGAGAGGAGAGAACAGAAGAGCATCCAGAGAGAGGAGAAAACAGACGGGCATTCAGAGATAGGAGAGTACAGAAAGTCATCCAGAAAGCAGAGAAGACAGAAGGGCATCCAGCAAGAGGAGAATACAGAAGAACATCCAGAACGATGAGAGTAGAGGAGAGCTACCATAGAGAGAAGAAAACAGAAAGGCAACCAGAAAGATTAGAGGACAGAAGGGAATTCAGAGAGAGAAGGGGACAGAAGGGCATGCAGAGAGAGGAGAGGACAGAAGGGAATCCACAGATTGGGAAGAACCGAAGAGCATCGAGAGAGGAGACAATATAAGGGAACCCAAAGAGAGGAGAGAATAGAAAATCATCCATAAAGAGGAGAGAACAGAAGGCATCTAGAGAGATGAGAAATCAGAAGATAATCTAGAGAAAAAAGAGAACAGAAGGGCAACCAGAGCTATGAGAGGACAGAATAGAATCCAGAGAGAGGAGAGGACAGAAGGGCATTCAGAGAGAGAAGACAGAAGGGCATCCAGAGAGAGGAGAGGACAGAAGGTCATCCAGAGAAAGGAGACAACAGAAAGACATTCATAGAGCATGGAGGACAGAAGGGCATTCAGAGAGAGGAGAGGCCAGAAGTGCATCCAGAGAGAGGAGAATACAAAAGAGCATCAAAAGAGAGGAGAGGAAAGAAGGGCATCCATAGAGAAGAGAAGAAAGAAGGGCATCCAGAGAGAGCAGAGGACACAAGGGTATCTAGAGAGATGAGAGAACAATATATCAGCCAAAGAGAGAAGAGAAAAGAAGGGCACCCAGAGAGAGGAGAATACAGGAGGGCATCCTGGGAGAAGAGAGGAGAGAAATGGCATCCAAGGAGAAAAGAGGACACAAGGGCATCCAGATAGAGGAAAGAACAGAACGGCATACAGAGAGAGGAGAGAACAGAAGGGTATCCAGAGAGAGGAAAGGAAAATAGGGCATCCAGAGATAGGAGAGAACAGACGGGCATCCAGAGAGCAGAGAGTACAGAAGGGCATCCAAAGAAAGGAGAAAACAGAAGGGGATACAGAGAGTGGAGAGGACAGAAAGACATCCCAAAAGAAGAGAGAACAGAAGGGCATCCAGAGAGATGAGAGAACAGGATAGAATCCAGAAAGAGGAGAGAACAGAAGCCCATTCAGAGAGAGCAGAAGACTGAAGGACGTCCAGAGAAAGAATAGGACCAAAGGGCATCCGGAGAGAGGAGAAGATAAAATGTAGTCCAGAGAGAGGAGAGGACAGAATGGCAACCAGTGAGAGGAGAGGACAGAAGGGCCTCTAGAGAGAGGAGAAGACAGAAGGATATCCAGTGTGAAGAGAAAATTGTCAGGCATCCAGCTATAGGAGAAGACTGAAGGGCATCGAGAGAATCTAGAGAACAGAAGGGCATAGGGAGAGAGGAGAAGACAGAAGGGCATCCAGAGAAATGAGAGGAGAGAAGGGCATCCAGAAAGAGGAGAGCACAAAAGGTAATCCAGAGAGACGAGAGAACAGAAGGGTTTCCAGAGAGAATAGAGGACACAAGGGCATCTTGAGAGAGGAGAGACGAGAAGCGCATCCAGAGAGAGGAGAAGACAAAAAGGGAATCCAGAGAGAGGCGAGAACATTATGGCATCCAGAGTGAGGAGAGAACAGAAGGGCATCCATGGACAGGAGTGGTCAGAAGGGCATCCACAGAGAGGAGAGGACAGATGGGCATGCAGAGAACAAAGAAGACAGAAGAGCATCCAGAGAGAGTAGAGAATAGAACTGTATCCAGAGAGCAGAGAAGACAAAGGGTATCCAGAGAAAGGAGAAGCAGAAGGGCATCCAGTGAGAGGAGAGAACAGAAAAGCATCAAGAGAGAGGATAGGACAAAAGGGCATCCAGAGAGAGGAGAGGACAGAAAGGCATCCAAAGAGAGGAAAGTATAAAAGTGAATCCAGAGAGAGAAGAAGACTGAAATGCATTCAGAGAGAGGAGAGATTATTAGCGCATCCAGAGAGAGGAGAAGACATAAGGGAATCCAAAGAGTGGAGAGAATAGAAGGTCATCCATAAATAGTAGATAACAGAAGGGCATCCAGAGAGATGAGACAAGAGTAGATAATCTAGAGAGAAAAGAGAACAGAAGGACAACCAGAAATGTGAGAGGACAGAAAAAAATCCAGAGAGAGGTGAGTACAGAAGGGCATCCAGTGAGAGGAGAGGACAGAAGGGCATTCAGAGAGAGGAGAGGACAGAAGGGCATCCAGAGAAAGACAAAACAGAAGGACATCCTGAGTGCTGAGATGACAGAAGAGCATCCAGAGAGAGGAGAGGACAGAAGGGCAATCAGAGAGAAGAGAGGACAGAAGGGCATCCAGAGAAAGGAAACAACAGAAGGACATCCAGAAAGCAGAGATGACACAAGGGCATCCAGAGAGAGGAGAGACCAGCAGGGCAGCCAGAGTGAGGAGAATACAGAGGGACATCCACAGAGAGGAGGGAATAGAAGAGCATCGAACGAGAGGAGAAAACAGAAGGGCATCAAAGTAGAAGAGAGGACAGAAGGGCATCCATAAAGAAGAGAAGACAGAAGGACATCCAGAGAGAGGAGAAGAAACAAGGGCATCCAGAGAAAGGAGACAACAAAAGGACATCCAGAGAGAGGAGAAGACAGAAGGGCATCCAGAGGGATGAGAATACAGAAGGGCATCCAGAGAGAGGAGAAGACACAAGGCAATCCAGAGAGAGTAGAGTATAGAAAAGCATACAGAGATAGGAGAGAACAGAAGGGCATCCAGAAAGAGCAGAGAACAATAGGGCATCCAGAGAGAAGAGAGAACACAAAGGCGTCCAGAAAGAGAAGAGGACATAAGGGCTTACAGAGAGAGCAGAGAACAGAAGTGAATCCAGAGAGAGGAGAAGACAGAAGGGCATTCAGAGAAAGGAGAGAGCATTAGGGCATCCAGAGAGAGGAGAAGACAGAAGGGAATCCAAAGAGAGGAGAGAACAGAAGGGCATCCAAAGGAAGGAGAAGACAGAAGGGCATCCAGAAAAAGGAGAGGACAGAAGGGCATCAAGAGAGAGGAGATGACAGAAGGACATCCCAAAAAAGAGAGAACATAAGGACATCCTGAGAAATGAGAGTACAGGAGAGAATCAAGAAAGAGGAGACAATAGAAGTCCATCAAGAGAGAGCAGAAGACTGAAAAACATCCAGAGTGAGAAGAAGACCAAAGGGCATCCGGAGAGAGGAGAAGACAGAAGGACATCCAGAGAGAGGAGAGGTCAGAATGTCATCCAGTGAGAGGGGAGAACAGAAGGGCATCTAGAGAGAGGAGATGACTGAAGGATATCCAGAGTGAGGAGAAAACTGAAGGGCATCGAGAGAACAGAAGGGGAAAGGGAAAGAGGAGAAGACAGAAGTGCATCCAGAGAGAGGAGAGGACAGAAGGGCAACTTGAGAGAGTAAAGCACAAAAGGGAATCCAGAGAGACGAGAGAACAGAAGGATATCCAGAGAGAATAGAGGACACAAGAGCATCTTGAGAGAGGAGAGAAGAGAAATGCTTCCAGAGACAGGAGAAGACAAAAAAGGGAATCCAGAGAGAAGAGAACAGTAGGGCATCCAGAGAGAGGAGAGGACAGAAGGGCATCCAGAGAGAGGAGAGGACAGAAGGGCATCCAGAGAGAGGAGAGGACAGAAGGGCAACCTGAGAGAGGAGAGGACAGAAGGGCATCCAGAGAGAGGAGAGAACAGAAGGGCATCAGAGGAAAGGTCAGAAGGGCATCCACAGAGAGGAGAGTACAGATGGGCATCCAGAGTGCATAGAAAACAGAGGGGCATTCAGAGATAGTAGAGAATTGAATGGTATCCAGAGAGCAGAGAAGATAGAAGGGCATCCAGAGAAAGGAGAAGATAGAAGGGCATCCAGTGAGAGGAGAGAACAGAAGGGCTTCCAGAGAGAGGAGAAGACAGAAGGGCATCCATAGATAGGTGAAAACAGAAGTGCATCCAGAGAGAGGAGAAGAGAGAAGGGCATCCAGTGTGAAGAGAAGACAGAAGAACATCCGGAGAGAGGAAAAATCAGAAGTTCATCCAGAGAGAGGAGAAGAGAGAATTACATCCAGGGAGATGAGAGGACAGAAGGGAATCCAGACTGAGGAGAGAACAGAAGGGCATAAAAAGAGAGGAGAGGACACAAGTGCATCCAGAGAGAGGAGAAAACAGAAAGGCATGTAGAGAGAGTAGAGGACAGAAGGGCATTCACAGATTGGGAAGAACAGAAGAGCATCGAGAGTGAGGAGACAACATAAGAGCATCCTAAGAGAAGAGATTACAGAAGGGCACCCAGAGAGAGGAAATAACAGAATAGCATCTGGAGAGAGGAGAGGAAAGAAGGGCTTCCATAGAGAGAAGAAGACAGTAGGGCATCCAGAGAGAGGAGAAGACAGAAGGGCATCCAGAGAGAGGAGAGGTCAGAATGGCATCCAGTGAGAGGAGATAACAGAAGGGCATCTAGAGAGAGGAGAAGACAGAAGGATATCCAGTGTGAGGAGAAAATTGTCGGGCATCCAGCGAGAGGAGAAGACTGTAGGGCATCAAGAGAATCTAGAGAACAGAAGGGCATAGGGAGAGAGGAGAAGACAGAAGGGCATCCAGAGAGAGGAGAGCACAAAAGGGAATCCAGAGAGACGAAAGAACAGAAGGATATCCAGAGAGAATAGAGGACACAAGGGCATCTTGTGAGAGGAGAGACGAGAAGCACATCCAGAGAAAGGAGAAGACAAAAAGGAATCCAGAGAGAGGAGAGAACAGTAGGGCATCCAGAGTGAGGAGAGGACAGAAGGGCATCCAGAGAGAGGAGAGGACAGAAGGGCATCCAGAGAGAGGAGAGAACAGAAGGGCATCCATGGAGAAGTGAGGTCAGAAGGGCATCCACAGAGAGGAGAGAACAGACTGGGCATCCAGAGAGCAGAGAAGACAGAAGGGCATCCAGAGAGAGTAGAGAATTGAATGGTATCCAGAGAGCAGAGAAGACAGAAGGGCATCCAGAGAAATGAGAAGACAGAAGGGTATCCAGTGAGAGGAGAGAACAGAAAGACACCAAGAGAGAGGAGAGGACAAAAGGGCATCCAGAGAGAGGAGAGGACAGAAAGGCATCCAGAGAGAGGAAAGAACAGAAGTGAATCCAGAGAGAGGAAAAGACCGAAGTGTATTCAGAGAGAGGAGAGAGCATTAGGGCATCCAGAGTGAGGAGAAGACAGAAGGGAATCCAAAGTGAGGAGAGAATAGAAGGGCTTCCATAAAGAGGAGAGAACAGAAGGGCATCCAGAGAGATGAGAGAACAGAAGATAATCTAGAGAGAAAAGAGAACAGAAGGGCAACTAGAGATATGAGAGGACAGAAAAAAATCCAGAGAGAGGAGATGACAGAAGGGCATCCAAAGCCTGGAGAGTACAGAAGGCCATCCAGAGAGAGGTGAGTACAGAAGGGCATCCAGAGAGAGGAGAGGACAGAAGGGAATTCAGAGAGAGGAGAGGACAGAAGGGCATCCAGAGAAAGGAGACAACAGAAGGACATCCAGAGAGCAGAGATGACACAAGGTCATCCAGAGAGAGGAGAGACCAGGAGGGCATCCAGAGAGAGGAGAATACTGAAGGGCATCCACAGAGAGGAGAGAAAAAAAGAGCATTGGACAAGAGGAGGAAACAGAAGAATATCAATTGAGAGGAGAGGACAGAAGGGCATCCTGAGAGAAGAGAGAACAGAAAGGCATCCACAGAGAGGAGAGGACAGAAGTGCATCTAGGGAGCAGAGAACAAAAGTGAATCCAGAGAGAGGAGAAGACAGAAGGACATTCAGAGAGAAGAGAGAGCATTAGGGCATCCAGAGAGAGGAGAAGACAGAAAGGAATCCAAAGAGAGGAGAGAACAGAAGGGCATCCAAAGAAAGAAGACAGAAGAGCATCCAGAGAGAGGAGAGGACAGAAGGACATCCCAACATAAGAGAGAACAGAAGGGCATTTAGAGAGATGAGAGTACAGGAGAGAATACAGGTAGAGGAGAGAACAGAAGTCCATCCAGAGTGAGCAGAAGATAGAAAAACATACAGAGAGAGAAGATCACCAAAGGGCATCCGGAGAGAGGAGAAGACAGAAGGGCATCCAGAGAGAGGAGTGGTCAGAATGGCATCCAGTGAGAGGAGAGAACAGAAGGGCCTCTAGAGAGAGGAGAAGACAGAAGGATATCCATAGTAAGGAAAAAATTGTCAGGCATCCAGAGAGAGGAGAATACTGAAGGGCATCTAGAGAACAGAGAGGATTCCAGAGAGAATAGAGGACAGAAGGGCATCAAGTGAGGATAGAAGAGAAGGGCATCCAGTGAGAGGAGAAGCCTAAAAGGGAGTACAGAGAGAGGAGAAAACAGAAGGGCATCCAGAGAGAAGTGAGGAAAGAAGGGCATCCAAAGAGAGGAGAGTGAAGAAGGGCATCCACAGAGAAGAGAGGACAGAAGGAATCTAGAGAAAGGAGAGAACAGAAAGCCATCCAGAGAGAGGAGAAAACAGAAGGGCATCCATGGAGAGGAGAGGTCAAAAGGGCATCCAGAGAGAGGAGAGAAGAGAAGGGCAATGAGAGAGGAGAAGACAGAAACACATCCACAGAGTGGGGAGAACAGAAGGGCATCCAGAGAGCAGAGAAGACAGAAGGGCATCCAGAGAGAGGAGAGGACAGAAGAGCATCCAGAGAGAGGAGAGCACAAAAGGTTTCCAGAGAGATGTGAGAACAGAGAGGCATCCAGAGAGTATAGAGGACAGAAGGGAATCTAGAGAGAGGAGAGAAGAGAAGGGCATCCAGCAAGAGGAGTAGACAAGAAGGGAGTCCAGAGAGAGGAGAGAACAGAAGGGCATCGAGATGGAGAAGAGAACAGAAGGGCATCCAGAGAGAGGAGTGTGAAGAATACCATCCAGAGAGAGGAGAGGACAGAAGGGATCCAGAGAGAGGAGAAGACAGAAACACATCTACAGGGAGGGGAGAATAGAACGGCATCCAGAGCGCAGAGAAGACAGAAGTGCATCCAGGGAGAGTAGAGAATAGAACGGTATCAAGAGAGCGGAAAAGACAGAAGAACATCCCGAGATAGGAGAGAACATAAGCGCATACAGAGAGAATAGAGTACAGAAGGGCATGTAGAGAGAGTAGAGAACAGAAAGATATCCAGAAAGAGAAGACAGAAGGGCATCGGGAGATAGGAGAAGACAGAAGGGCTTCCAGAGAGAGGAGTTGATAGAATGGCCTCCAGAGAGAACAGAGAAAAGAGGGCATCCAGAGAGAGGAGAGGTCAGAAGGGCATCCACAGAAAAGAGTAAAGAAGGCCATACAGAGAGAAGAGAAGACAGAAGAGCAAATAGATAGAGGAGGGAACAGAAGGGCATTTAGAGAGAGGAAAGGATAGAACGGCATCCAGAGACAGGAGAGAACAGAAGGGCATCCAGAGAGAGGAGAGGACAGAAGGGCATCCATAGAGAGGAGAGGAAAGAAAGGCCTCCAGAGAGAGGAGACTGAAGAAGGGCATCCAGAGAGAGGAGAGGACAGAAGGGATTCAGACAGGAGAGAACAGAAAGCCATTCAGAGAGAGGAGAAGATAGAAGGGCATCCATGGAGAGGAGAGGTTAGAAGGGCATCCAGAGAGAGGAGAGAAGAGAAGAGCTACGAGAGAAGAGAAGACAGAAACATATCTAGATGGAGGGGAGAACAGAAGGGCATCCAGAGAGCAGAGAAGACAGAAGGGCATCCAGAGAGAGAGGAGAGGACAGAAGAGCATCCAGAGAGAGGAGAGCACAGAAGGGCTTCCAGAGAGATGTGAGAACAGAGAGGCATCCAGAGAGAATAGAGGACAGAAGGGCATCTAGAGAGAGGATAGAAGAGAAGGGCATCCAGCGAGGAGAGAAGACAAAAAGGGAATGCAGAGAGAGGAGAGAACAGAAGAGCATCCAGAGAGAGGAGAGGACAGAAGGGCATCCAGAGAGAGGTGAGGAAAGAAGGGCCTCCAGAGAGAGGAGACTGAAGAAGGGCATCCAGAGAGAGGAGAGGACAGAAGGGATCAAGACAGGAGAGAACAGAAAGCCATCCAGAGAGAGGAGAATACAGAAGGGCATCCATGGAGCGGAGAGGTCAGAAGGGCATCCAGCGAGAGGAGAGAAAAGAAGGGCAACGAGAGAGGAGAAGACAGAAACACATCCACAGAGAGGGTAGAACAGAAGGGCATCCAGAGAGCAGAGAAGACAGAAGGGCATCCAGAGAGAGGAGAGGACAGAAGAGTATCCAGAGAGAGGAGAGCACAGAAGGGCTTCCAGAGAGATGTGAGAACAGAGAGGCATCCAGAGAGAAAGAGGAAAGAAGGGAATCTAGAGAAAGGAGGGAAGAGAAGGGCATCCAGCGAGAAGAGAAGACAAGAAGGGAATCCAGATAGAGGAGAGAACAGGAGGGCATCCATAGAAAAGAGTAAAGAAGGCCATACAGCAAGAGTAGAAGACAGAAGGGCATCTAGATAGAGAAGAGAACAGAAGGGCATCTAGAGAGAGCAGAGAACAGAAGGGCATCCAGACAAAGAAGAAGACAGAAGGGAATCCAGAGAGAGGAGAGAACAGAAGGGCATCCAGAGAGAGGAGAGGGCAGAAGGGCATCCAGAGAGGGGAGAAGAGAGAAGGGTATATGGGGAGAGTAGAGAACAGAAGGGCATCCAGAAAGAGGAGATAAGAGAAGGGCATCAAGAGAGAGGAGAAGACAGAAGGGAATCCAGAGAGAGGAGAGAACCGAAGGGCATCCAGAGAGAGGAGAGGGAAGAAGGGCATACTGAGAGAGGAGAAGACAGTAGGGCATCCGGAGAGAGGAGAGAACAGAAGGACATCCAGAGAGAGAAGAGAGCAGAAGGGCATCCAGAGAGAGGAGGAAACAGAAGGACCTCCGAAGAGAGGAGAGAACAGAAGAGCATCCAGAGAGAGGAGAGACCATAATGACATCCAGAGAGAGGAGAATACAGAAGGAAAGCCGAAGAGATGAGAAAACAGAAGGGCATAAGAAGAGAGGAGAAGACAGAAGGCCATTCAGAGAGAGGAGAGGACAGAAGGTCATCCAGAGGGAGGAGACGACAGAAGGGCATCCAGAGAGAGGAGAGGGAAGATGGGAATCCCAAGAAAGGAGAGAACAAAAGGCATCCAGGGAGAGGAGAAGACAGAAGGGCATCCAGAGGGAGGAGAGAACAGAAGGGCATCCAGAGAGAGAAGACAGAAACACATCTACAGGGAGGGGAGAACTGAAGGGCATCCAGAGCGCAGAGAAGACAGAAGTGCATCCAGGGAGTGTAGAGAATAGAATGGTATCCAGAGAGAGGAGAAGACAGAAGAACATCCAGAGATAGGAGAGAACATAAGGGCATCCAGAGAGAATAGAGGACAGAGGGGCATGTAGAGAGAGTAGAGAACAGAAAGGTATCCAGAAAGAGGAGAAGACAGAAGGGCATCCAGAGAGATAAGAGAGCAGAAGGGCTTCCAGAGAGAGGAGTTGACAGAATGGCCTTAAGAGAGAAGAGAGAAAAGAAGGGCATCCAGAGAGAGGAGAGGTCAGAAGGGCATCCACAGAAAAGAGTAAAGAAGGCCATACAGAGAGAGTAGAAGACAGAAGGGTATCTTGATAGAGAAGAGAATAGAAGGGCATCTAGAGAGAGGAGAGAACAGAAGGGCATCTAGAGAGAGCAGAAGGCAGTAGGGAAACCAGAGAGAGGAGAGAACAGAAGGGCATCTAGAGAGAGGAGAGAGCAGAAGGGTATCCAGAAAGAAAAGAAGAGAGAAGGGTATCAGGGGAGAGGAGAGAACAGAAGGGCATCCAGAAAGAGGAGAGAAGAGAAGGGCATCAAGAGAGAGGAGAAGACAGAAGGGAATCCAGAGAGAGGAGAGAACCGAAGGGCATCCAGAGAGAGGAAAGAAGAGAAGGGCATCCAGAAAAAGGAGAGAGCAGAAGGGCATCCAGAGAGAGGAGAAGACCGAGGGGAATCTACAGAGTGGAGAGAACCGAAGGGAATCCGGAGAGAGGAGAGAACAGAAGAGCATCCAGAGAGAGGAGTGGACAGAAGGACATCCAGAAGGAGGTGAAGACAGAAGGGCATCAAGAGAGAGGAGAGGGAAGAAGGGAATCCTGAGAGAGGAGAGAACAAAGGACATCCAAAGAGAGGAGAAGACTGAAGGGCATCCATAAAAAGGAGAGGAGAGAAGGGCATTCAGAGAGAGGAGAAGACAGAATGGCATCCAGAGAGAGGAGAGAACAGAACGGCATCCAGAGAGAGGAGAGAGCAGAAGGGCATCAGGAGAGAGGAGAAGACAGAAGGGCATCCGGAGACAGGAGAGAACCGAAGGGCATCCAGAAAAAGGAGAGAGCAGAAGGGCATCCCAAGAGAGGAGAGAGCAGAAGGGCATCCTGAGAGAGGAGAGAAAGAAGGTCATCAAGAAAAAGGAGAAGACAATAGGGAAGACAGTGAGATGAGAGAACAGAAGGGCATAGCTAGAGAGGAGAAGAAAGAAGGGCATCCAGAGAGAGGAGAGAAAAGAAGGGCACCCAGAGAGAGGAGAAGACAGAAACAAATCCAAAGAGAGGGGATAACAGAAGGGCATCAGAGAGCAGAGAATATAGAAGGGATTCCAGGGAGATTAGAGAATAGAATGGTATCCAGAGAGAGGAGAAGAAAGAAGAACATCCAGAGAGAGGAGAGAACATAAGGGCATCGAGAGAGATTAGAGAATAGAAGGGCATGTAGAGAGAGCAGAGAACGGAAGGGTATCCAGTAAGAGGAGAAAACAGAAGGGGATCAGGAGTTAGGAACAGACAGAAGGGCATCCAGAGAGAGGAGAGAACAGAAGGGCAAGCAAAGAGAGGAGAGAGCAGAAGGGCATCCTGAGAGAGGAGAAGATAGAAGGGAATCTACAGAGCGGAGAGAACAGAAGAGCATCCAGAGAGAGGAGAGAGCAGAAGGGCATCCAGAGAGAGGAGAAGACAGTGGGATATCCGGAGAGAGGATAGAACAGAAAGCCATCCAGAGAGAGGAGAAGACAGAAGGGCATCCATGGAGAGGAGAGGACAGAAGGGCATCCAGAGAGAGGAGAGAACAGAAGGGCATCCAGAGAGAGGAGAAGACAGAAACACATCCACAGGGAGGGGAGAACAGAACGGCATCCAGAGAGCAGAGAAGACAGAAGTGCATCCAGGGAGAGTAGAGAATAGAACGTTATCCAGAGATTGGAGAAGAGAGAAGAACATCCAGAGAGAGGAGAGAATATAAGGGCATCCAGAGAGAATAGAGTACAGAAGGGCATGTAGAGAGAGCAGAGAACAGAAGGGTATCCAGAAAGAGGAGAAGGCAGAAGGGCATCGGGATTTAGGAGAAGAAAGAAGGGCATCCAGAGAGAGGAGAGGACAGAATTGCCTCCAGAGAGAAGAGAGAAAAGAAGGGTATCCAGAGAGAGGAGTGGGAAGAAGGGCATCCACAGAAAATAATAAAGGCCATACAGAGAGAGGAGAAGACAGAAGTGCATCTAGATAGAGGAGAGAACAGAAGGGCTTCTAGAGAGAGGAGAGAACAGAAGGGCATCCAGAGAGGGGAGAAGACAGGAGGGCTTCCAGAGAGATGGAAGAACAGAAGGGCATCCAGAAAGAGGAGAAGAGAGAAGGAATCTAGATGGAGAAGAGGACAGACCGGCATCCTGAGAGAGGAGACAGAAGGGCATCGAGGGAGAGAAGAGAACAGAAGGTCATCCTGAGAGAGGAGAAGACAGAAGGGAATCCAGAGAGAGGAGAGAACAAAAGGGCATCTAGAGAGAGAAGAGGACACGAGGGCATCCAGAGAGAGGAGAGAACAGAAGGGCATCCAGAGAGAGTATAGAACAGAAGAGTATCCAGTGAGAGGAGAGGACAAAAGGGCATCCAGAGAGAGGAGAGAACAGAAGGGCAACCAAAGAAAGGAGAAGACAGAAGGGCATCCAGAGAGATGAGAGAACAGGAGAGAATCCAGAAAGAGGAGAGAACAGAAGCCCATCCAGAGAGAGCAGAAGAGTGAAGGACATCCAAAGAGAGAAGAGGACTGAAGCGCATTTGGAGAGAGGAGAACACAGAAGGGCATCTAGAGAGAGGAAAGAACAGAAGGGCATCCAGAGTGGGGAGAAAATTGTCGGGAATCCAGAGCCAGGAGAAGACAGAAGGGCATCGGGAGAGACAAGAGAACAGAAGGGCATAGGAGAGAGGAGAAGACAGAAGGACTTCCAGAGAGAGTAGAGAACAGAAGGTCATCCAGAGAGGAGAGCACAGAAGGACTTCCAGAGAAACGAGAGAACATAGAGTTATACAGAAAGAATATAAGACAGAAGGGCATCTAGAGAGAGGAGAAAAGAGAAGGGCACCCAGCGAGAGGAGAAGACAGAAAGGGAATCCAGAGAGAGAAGAAGACCGAGGGGAATCCAGAGAGAGGAGAGAACAGAAGGGCATCCAGAGAGAGGAAAGAGCAGAAAGGCATCCTGAGAGAGGAGAAGACAGTAGGGCATCTGGAGAGTGGAGAGAACATAAGAGCATCCAGAGAGAGGAGAGGACAGAAGGGCATCCAGAAGGAGGAGAAGACAGAAGGACATCCAGAGAGAGGAGAGGGAAGAAGGGAATCCCGAGAGAGGAGAGAACAAAGGACATCCAAAGAGAGGAGAAGACTGAAGGGCATCCATAAAGAGGGGAGGAGAGAAGGGCATTCAGAGAGAGGAGAAGACAGAATGGCATCCAGAGAGAGGAGAGAACAGAAGGGCATCCAGAGAGAGGAGAAGACAGAATGGAATCCAGAGAGAAGAGAGAACAGAATGGATTCCTGAGAGAG
The DNA here is from genome assembly GCF_011762505.2 of Arvicanthis niloticus. NCBI lineage: Eukaryota > Metazoa > Chordata > Mammalia > Rodentia > Muridae > Arvicanthis > Arvicanthis niloticus. Next base: position 111,113 of record NW_023045111.1, on the reverse strand, counting down.
GAGAGAGCAGAAGGGCATCCAGAGAGAGGAGAGGACAGAAGGGATCCAGAGAGAGGAGAGAACTGTAAGCTATCCAGTGAGAGAAGACAGAAGGGCATCCATGGAGAAGACAGGTCAGAGGGGCATCCAGAGAGAGGAGAAAAGAGAAGGGCATCGAGAGAGGAGGAGACAGAAACACATCCACATACAGGGGAGAACAGAAGGGCATCCAGAAAGCAGAGAAGACAGAAGGGCATCCATAGAGAGGAGAGGACAGAAAAGCATCCAGAGAGAGGAGAGCACTGAAGGGAATCCAGAGAGATGATAGAACAGAGAGGCATCCAGAGAAAATAGAGGACAGAAGGGCATCTAGAGAGAGGAGAGAAGAGAAGGGCATCCAGCGAGAGGAGAAGACAAAAAGGGAATCCAGAGAGAGGAGAGAACAGAAGGGCATCCAGAAAGAGGAGAGGACAAAAGGGCATCCAGAGAGAGAAGAGAAGAGAAGTGCTTCCAGTGAGAGCAGTGTGAAGCAGGGCATCCATAGAGAGGAGCGGACAGAAGGGATCCAGAGAGAGGAGAGAACAGAAAGCCATCTAGAGAGAGGAGAAGACAGAAGGGCATCTATGGAGAGGAGAGGACAGAAGGGCATCCAGAGAGAGGAGAGAACAGAAGGGCATCCAGAGAGAGGAGAAGACAGAAACACATCTACAGGGAGGGGAGAACAGAAGGGCATCCAGAGCACAGAGAAGACAGAAGTGCATCCAGGGAGAGTTGAGAATAAAACAGTATCCAGAGAGCGTAGAAGACAGAAGAACATCAAGAGATAAGAGAGAACATAAGGGCATCCAGAGAAGGAGAAGACAGAGCAAATCCAGAGAGAGAAGACAACAGAAGGGCATTTGGTGAGAGGAGAAGACAGAAGGGCATCCAGAGAGAGGAGAGGATAGAACGGCATCCAGAGAGAGGAGAAGACAGAAGGGCATCCAGAGAGAGGAGAGAACAGAAGGGCATCCAGAAAAAAGAGTAAAGAAGGCCATACAGAGAGAGGAGAGGACCAAAGGACATCTAGATAGAGAAGATAACAGAAGGGCATCTAGAAAGAGGAGAGAACAGAAGGGCATCCAGAGAGAGGAGAAGGCAGAATGGAATCCAGAGAGAGGAGAGAACAGAATGGATTCCCGAGAGAGGAGAGAGCAGAAGGGCATCCAGAGAGAGGAGAAGACAGAAGGGCATCCAGAGAGAGGAGAAGACAGAAGGGCATCCACAGAGAGGAGAGAACAGAAGGGCATCCAGAGAGAGGAGAGAGCTGAAGGCCATCCTGAAAGAGGAGAAGACAGTAGGGCATCCGGAGAGAGGAGAGAACAGAAGGGCATCCAGAGAGAGGAGAGAGCAGAAGGGCATCCAGAAAGAGGAGAAGACAGAAGGGCATCTGGAGAGAGGAGAGAAAAGAAGGGCATCCAGAGAAAGGAGAGACAAGAAGGACATCCAGAGAGTGGAGAAGACAGAAGAGAAGCTGAAGAGATGAGAAAACAGAAGGGCATAAGAAGAGAGGAGAAGACAGAAGGTCATCCAGAGAGAGAAGAGGACAGAAGAGCATCCAGAGGGAGGAGAAGACAGAAGGGCATCCAGAGATAGGAGAAGGAAAAAGGGAATCCAGAGAGAGGACAGAAAAAAGGGCATCCAGAGAGAGGAGAAGACTGAAGGGCTTCCGTAGTGAGTAGAGGACAGAAGGGAATTCAGAGAGAGGAGAAGACAGAAGGGCATCTGGAGACAGGAGAGAACAGAAGGGCATCCAGAGAGAAGAGAGTACAGAAGGGCATCCCGAGAGATCAGAGAACAGAGAGGAATCAAGAGAGAATAGAGGACTGAAGGGCATCTAGAGAAAGGAAAGAAGAGAAGGGCATCCAGCGAGAGGAGAAGACAAAAAGGGAATGCAGAGAGAGGAGAGAACAGAAGGGCATCCAGAGAGAGGAGAGGACAGAAGGGCATCCAGAGAGAGGTGAGGAAAGAAGGGCCTCCAGAGAGAGGAGACTGAAGAAGGGCATCCAGAGAGAGGAGAGGACAGAAGGGATCCAGATAGAGGATAGAACAGAAAGCCATCAAGTGAGAGGAGAAGACAGAAGGGCATCCATGGCGAGGAGACGTCAGAAGGGCATCCATAGAGAGGAGAGAACAAAGGTCATCCAAAGAGAAGAGAAGACAGAAACACACCCAGAGAGATGGGAGGAACAGAACAGCATCCAGAGAGCAAAGAAGACAGAAGGGAATCCAGAGAGAGGAGAGAACAAAAGGGCATCGAGAGATTGGAGAGGACAGAAGGGAATCCCAAGAGAGGAGAGAACAAAGGGCATCCAAAGAAAGAAGACTGAAGGTCATCCATAGAGAAGAATGGACAGAAGGGCATTCAAAGACAGGAGAGAACAGAAGGGAATCCATAAAATGGAGAGTGCAGAAGGTTATCCAGAGAGAGGAGAAGATAGAAGGGAATCTACAGCGTGGAGAGAACAGAAGGGCATCCAAAGAGAGGAGAGAGCAGAAGGGCATCCAGAGAGAGGGGAAGACAGTAAAACATCTGAAGAGAGGAGAGAACAGAAGGGCATCCACAGAGAGGAGAGAGCAGAAGGTCATCCAGAAAAAGGAGAAGACAGAAGGGCATCCATGGAGAGGAGAGGACAGAAGAGCATCCAGAGAGAGGAGAAGACAGAAACACATCCACAGAGAGGGGAGAACAGAAGGGCATCCATAGAGCAGAGAAGACAGAAGGGAATCCAGGGATAGTAGAGAATAGAACGGTATCCAGAGAGCGGAGAAGACAGAAGAACATCCAGAGAGAGGAGAGAACATAAGGGCATCCAGAGAGAATAGAGAATAGAAGGGCATGTATAGAGAGCAGAGAACAGAAGGATATCCTGAAAGATGAGAAGACAGAAGGGAATCAGGAGTTAGGAGCAGACAGAAGAGTATCCAGAGAGAGGAGAGGACAGAATGTCCTTCAGTAAGAAGAGAGAAAAGAAGGGCATTCAGAGAGAGGAGAGGCCAGAAGGGCATCCACAGTAAAGAGTAAAGAAGGCCATACAGAGAGAGGAGAAGACAGAAGTGTATCTAGATAAAGGAGAGAACAGAAGGGCATCTAAAGAGAGGAGAGAACAGAAGGCATTCCAGAGAGGGGAGAAGACAGGAGGGCTTCCAGAGAGAGGGGAGAACAGTGGGACATCCAAAAAGAGAAGAGTGAAGGAACCTAGATGGAGAAGAGGACAGACGGGCATCCTGTGAGAGGAAATGACAGAAGGGCAGCGAGGGAGAGAAGGTAACAGAAGGGCATCCAGGGAGGGGATAGAACAGAAGAGTATCCAGAGAGAGGATAGGACAAAAGGGCATCCAGAGAGAGGAGAGAACAGAAGGGCAACCAGAGAAAAAAGAAGACAGAAGGGCATCCAGAGAGAGGACAGAAGGACATCCTGGAGGAGAGAACAGAAGCACATCCAGAGAGATGAAAGAACAGGAGAGAATCCAGAAAGAGGAGAGAACAGAAGCCCATCCAGAGAGAGCAGAAGAGTGAAGGACATCCAGAGAGAGAAGACTGAAGGGCATTTGGAGAGTGGAGAACACAGAAAGTCATCTAGAGAGAGGAGAAGACAGAAGGGTATCCAGAGTGGAGAGAAAATTGTAGGGAATCCAAAGACAGGAGAAGACAGAAGGTCATCAGGAGAGACAGTCGAGAGAACAGAAGGGCATAGGGAGAGAGAAGAAGACAGAAGGGCATCCAGAGAGAGTAGAGTACAGAAGGGCATCCAGAGAGAGGAGAGCACAGAAGGACATCCAGAGAAATGAGAGAACAGAGAGGCATCCAGAGAGAATATAGGACAGAAGGGCATCTAGAGAGAGGAGAAAAGAGAAGGGAATCCAGTGACAGGCGAAGACAAAAAGGGAATCCAGGGAGAGGAGAGGACAGAAGGGAATCCAGAGAGAGGAGAGAGCAGAAGGGCATCCAGAGAGAGAAGAGAAGAGAAGTGCATCCAGGGAGAGGAGTGTGAAGCAGGGCATCCATAGAGAGGAGTGGACAGAAGGGATCCAGAGAGAGGAGAGAACAGAAAGCCATCCAGAGAGAGGAGAAGACAGAAGGGCATCCAGAGAGAGGAGAGAACAGAAGGGCATCCAGAGAGAGGAGAAGACAGAAACACATCTACAGGAAGGGGAGAATAGAAGGGCATCCAGAGCACAGAGAAGACAGAAGTGCATCCAGGGAGAGTTGAGAATAAAACGGTATCCAGAGAGCAGAAAAGACAGAAGATCAAGAGATAAGAGAGAACATAAGGGCATCCAGAGAGAGAGAGAGAAGACAGAGCGAATCCAGAGAGAGAAGAGAACAGAAGGGCATTTGGTGAGAGGAGAAGACAGAAGGGCATTCAGTGATAGGAGAAGACAGAAGGGCATCCAGAGGGAGGAGAGGATAGAACGGCATCCAGAGAGAGGAGAAGACAGAAGGGCATCCAGAGAGAGGAGAGAACAGAAGGGCATCCAGAAAAAAGAGTAAAGAAGGCCATACAGACAGAGGAAAAGACCAAATGACATCTAGATAGAGAATATAACAGAAGGGCATTTAGAAAGCAAAGAGAACAGAATGGCATCAAGAGAGAGAAGGCAGAAGGGAATCTAGAGAGAGGAGAGAACAGAATGGATTCCTGAGAGAGGAGAAAGCAGAAGGGCATCCAGAGAGAGGAGAAGACAGAAGGGCATCCACAGAGAGTAGAGAACAGAAGGGCATCCAGAGAGAGGAGAGAGCTGAAGGCCATCCTGCAAGAGGAGAAGACAGAAGGGCATCCGGAGAGAGGAGAGAAAAGAAGGGCATCCAGAGAGAGGAGAGACCAGAAGGACATCCAGAGAGAGGAGAAGGCAGAAGGGAAGCTGAAAAGATGAGAAAACATAAGGGCATAAGATGAGAGGAGAAGACAGAAGGTCATCCAGAGAGAGGAGAGGACAGAAGAGCATCCAGAGGGAGGAGAAGACAGAAGGGCATCCAGAAATAGGAGAGGGAAGAAGGGAATCCCGAGAGAGGAGAGAACTAAGGGCATCCAGAGAGAGGAGAAGACTGAAGGGCATCCGTAGAGAGGAGAGGACAGATGCGAATTCAGAGAGAGGAGAAGACAGAAGCGCATCTGGAGACAGGAGAGAACAGAAGGGCATCCAGAGAGAGGAGAGTAGAGAAGGGCATCCCGAGAGAGAAGAGCACAGAAGGGCACCCAGAGAGACGATAGAACAGAGAGGAATCAAGAGAGAATAGAGGACAGAAGAGCATCTAGAGAAAGGATAGAAGAGAAGGTCATCCAGCGAGAGGAGAAGACAAAAAGGGAATACAGAGAGAGGAGAAAACAGAAGGGCATCCAGAGATAAGAGAGGAAAGAAGGGCAACCAGAGAGAGGTGAGGAAAGAAAGGCCTCCAGAGAGAGGAGAAAGAAGAAGGGCATCCAGAGAGAGGAGAGGACAGAAGGGATCCAGATAGAGGATAGAACAGAAAGCCATCAAGAGAGAGGAGAAGACCAAAGGGCATCCATGGAGAGGAGAGGTCAGAGAGGCATCCATAGAGAGGAGATAACAAAGGACATCCAAATAGAAGAGTAGATAGAAACACACCGAGAGAGAGGAGAGAACATTAGGACATCTAGAAAGCAGAGAAGACAGAAGGGCATCCAGAGAGAAGAGAGAACAAAAGGGCATCCAAAGAGAGGAGAGGAAAGAAGGGAATCCTGAGAGAAGAGAAGAAAGGGCATCCAAAGAAAGAAGAAGACTGAAGGGCATCCATAGAGAGGAATGGACAGAAGGTCATTCAGAGAGAGGAGAGAACAGAAGGACATCCAGAAAAAGGAGAGAGCAGAAGGGCATCCAGAGAAAGGAGAAGATAGAAGGGAATCTACAGCACGGAGAGAACAGAAGGGCATCCAAAGAGAGGAGAGAGCAGAAGGGCATCCAGAGAGAGGGGAAGACAGTAAAACATCTGAAGAGAGGAGAGAACAGAAGGGCATCCACAGAGAGGAGAGAGCAGAAGATCATCCAGAAAAAGGAGAAGACAGAAGGGCATCCAAAGAGAGCAGAGAAAGGAAGGGTTTCCAGAGAGAGGAGAAGACAGAAACACATCCACAGAGAGGGGAGAACCGAAGGGCATCCAGAGAGAAGAGAAGACAGAAGGAAATCCAGGGAGAGTAGAGAATAGAAATGGATCCAGAGAGTGGAGAAGACAGAAGAACATCCAGAGAGAGGAGAGAACATAAGGTCATCCAGATAGAATAGAGAATAGAAGGGCATGTATAGAGAGCAGAGAACAGAATGGTATCCAGAAAGAGGAGAAGACAGAAGGGGATCAGGAGTTAGGAGCAGACAGAAGGGCATCCAGAGAGAGGAGAGGACAGAATGGCCACCAGAAAGAAGAGAGAAAAGAAGGGCATTCAGAGAGAGGAGAGGGCAAAAGGGCATCCATAGTAAAGAGTAAAGAAGGCCATACAGAGAGAGGATAAGACAGAAGTGTATCTCCATAGAGGAGAGAACAGAAGAGCATCTAGAAAGAGGAGAGAACAGAAGGGAATCCAGAGAGGGGAGAAGACAGGAGGGCTTACAGAGAAAGGGGAGAACAGTGGGGCATCCAGAAAGAGGAGAAGAGAGAAGAAATCTAGATGGAGAAGAGGAGACACGGGCATCCTGAGAGAGGAGACGACAGAAGGGCATCTAGGGAGAGAAGAGAACAGAAGGTCATCCGGAGAGAGGAGAAGACAGAAGGGAATCCAGAGAGAGGGGAGAACAAAAGGGCATCTAGAGAGAGAAGAGGACACAAGGGCATCCAGAGAGAGGAGAGAACAGAAGGGCATCCAGGGAAAGGATAGAACAGAAAGGTATCCAGAGAGAGGAGAGGACAAAAGGGCATCCAGAGAGAGGACAGAACAGAAGGGCAACCAGAGAAAAGAGAAGACAGAAGGGCATCCAGAGAGAGGACAGAAGGACATCCTGGAGGAGAGAACAAAAGCGCATCAAGAGAGATGAGAGAACAGGAGTGAATCCAGAAAGAGGAGAGAACAGAATCCCATCCATAGAGAGCAGAAGAGTGAAGGACATCCAGAGAGAGAAGAAGACTGAAGGGCATTTGGAGAGTGGAGAACACAGAAGGGCATCTAGAGAGAGGAGAAAACAGAAGGGTATCCAGAGTGGGGAGAAAATTGTAGGGAATCCAAAGACAGGAGAAGACAGCAGGCCATCGGGAGAGACGAGAGAACAGAAGGGCATAGAAAGAGAGGAGAACACAGAAGGGCATCCAGAGAGAGTAGAGGACAGAAGGGCATCCAGAGATAGGAGAGCACAGAAGGACATCCAGAGAAACGAGGGAACAGAGAGGAACCCAGATAGAATATAGGACAGAAGAGCATCTAGAGAGAGGAGAAAAGAGAAGGGCATCCAGTGAGAGGAGAAGACAAAAAAGGAATCCAGGGAGAGGAGAGGACAGAAGGGCATCCAGAGAGAGGAGCGGACAGAAGGGCATCCATAGATTGGAGAGGATAGAAGGGCATTCAGAGAGAGGAGAAGACAGAATGGCATCTGGGGAGAGGATAGAACAGAAGGGCATCCAGAGAGAGGAGAGAACAGAAAGGCATACAGAGAGAGAAGAGCACATAAGGGCATCCAGAGAGACGAGAGAACAGAGAGGAATCCAGAGAGAACAGAGGACAGAAGGGCATCTAGAGAGAGGATAGAAGAGAAGGGCTTCCAGCGAGAGGAGATGACAAAAAGGGAATGCAGAGAGAGGAGAGGACAGAAGGGATCCAGAGAGAGGAGAGAACCATAAGCCATCCAGTGAGAGGAGAAGACAGAAGGGCATCCATGGAGAGGAGATGTCAGAAGGGCATCCAGAGAGAGGAGAGAAGAGAAGGGCATCGAGAGAGGAGGAGACAGAAACACATCCAAAGAGAGGGCAGAACAGAAGTGCATCCAGAGAGCAGAGAAGACAGAAGGGCATCCAGAGAGAGGAGAGGACAGAAGAGCATCCAGAGAGAAGAGAGCACAGAAGGGCATCCAGAAAGATGATATAAGAGAGAGGCATCCAGAGAGAATAGAGGACAGAAGGGCATCTAGAGAGAGGAGAGAAGAGGAAGGGCATCCAGCGAGAGGAGAACACAAAAAGGGAATCCAGAGAGAGGAGAGAACAGAAGGGCATCCAGAGAGAGGAGAGGACAGAAGGGCATCCAGAGAGAGAAGAGAAGAGAAGTGCATCCAGTGAGAGGAGTGTTAAGCAAGGAATCCATAGAGAGGAGCAGACAGAAGGGATCCAGAGAGAGGAGAGAACAGAAAGCCATCCAGAGAGAGGAGAAGATAGAAGGGCATCTATGGAGAGGAGAGGACAGAAGGGCATCCAGAGAGAGGAGAGAACAGAAGGGCATCCAGAGAGAGGAGAAGACAGAAACACATCTACAGGGAGGGGAGAAGAGAAGGGCATCCAGAGCTCAGAGAAGACAGAAGTGCATCCAGGGAGAGTAGAGAATGAAACGGTATCCAGAGAGTGAGAAGACAGAAGAACATCAAGAGATAAGAGAGAACATAAGGGCATCCAGAAAAGGAGAAGTCAGAGAAAATCCAGAGAGAGAAGAGAAAAGAAGGGCATTTGGAGAGAGGAGAAGACATAAGGGCATCCAGAGAGAAGAGAGGATAGAACGGCATCCAGAGAGAGGAGAAGACAGAAGGGAATCCAGAGATAGAAGAAGACAGAAGGGAATCCAGAGAGAGGAAAGAACAGACAAGCATCCAGAGAGAGGAGAGAGCAGAAGGGCATCCAGAAACAGGAGAAGACAGAAGGGCTTCCGGAGAGAGGAGAGAACAGAAGAGCATCCAGAGAGAGGAGAAACCAGGACGTCCAGAGAGAGGAGAAGACAGAAGGGAAGCCGAAGAGATGAGAAATCAGAAAGGGCATAGGAAGAGAGGAGAAGACAGAAGGGCATCCAGAGAGAGGAGAGTACAGAAGGGCATCCAGAGGGAGGAGAAGACAGAAGGGCATCCAGAGAGAGGAGAGGAAAGACGGGAATCCCGAGAGAGAGAGAACAAAGGACATCCAAAGAGAGAGAATACTGAAAGGCATCCATAAAGAGGAGAGAGCAGAAGCGCATCCAGAGAGAGGAGAAGACAGAAGGGCATCCGGATAGCGGAGAGAACAGAAGGCCATCCAGAGACAGGAGAAGACAGAAGGGAAGCCGGAGAGATGAGAGAACAGAAGGCCATAGGTAGAGAGGAGAAGACAGAAGGGTATCCAGTGTGAGGAGAAAATTGTCGGGCACCTAGAGAGAGGAGAAAACTGAAGGGCATCGGGAGAGACAAGAGAAAAGAAGGGCATAGTGAGAAAGAAGAAGACAGAAGGGCATCCAGAGAGAGGAGAAAACAGAAGCGCATCCAGAGAGAAAAGAGAATAGAAGGGCATCCAGAGAGACAAGAGAACAGAAAGGCATCCAGAGAGAATAGAGGACAGAAGGGCATCCAGAGAGATGAGAGGACAGAAGGGCATGTAGAGAGAGGAGAGAACAAAAGGGCATCCATAGAGAGGAGAGAAGAGAAGGACATCCAGAGAGAGAAGAAGACAGAAAGTCATGCAGAGAGAGGAGAGTACAGAAGTGCATCCAGAGGGAGGAGATAACAGAAGGGCATCAAGAGGGAGGAGAATACAGAAGGGAACCCAGAGAGAGGAGAGGACAGAAGGGCATCCAGGAGAGAAGAGAACAGCAGGGCATCCAGAGAGAGGATAGGACAGAAGGGCATCTAGAGAGAGCAGAGAACAGAAGGGCATCCAGAAAGAGGAGAAGACAGAAGTGCATCGGTAGATAAAAGAAGACACAAGGGCATCCAGAGAGAGGAGAGTACAGAATGGTCTCCAGAAAGAAGAGAAGGCAGAGGGCATCTAGAAAGAGTAGAAGAAAGTATCGCATCCACAGAAAAGAGTACAGAAGGCCATACAGAGGGAGGAGAAAACAGAAGGGCATCTAGATAGATGAGAGAACAGAAGGGCATCCAGAAAGAGGTGAGAACAGAAGAGCATCCAGAGAGAAAAGAATACAGAAGGGAATCTAGAGTGAGGAGAGAATTGTAGGGCATCCAGAGAGAGGAGAAGACAGAAGGGGATTGGAAGAGAGGAGTGAAGAGAAGGGCATCGGGAGAGAGGAGAAGACAGAAGGGCATCCAGAAAAGGAGATGACAGAAGGACATCCAGAGAAAGGAGAAGACAGAAGGGCATCCAGAGATAGGAGAGGACAAAAGGGCATCCAGGGAGAGGAGAAGAAAAATAGGAAATCCAGAGAGAGGAGAGAACAGAAGGGCATCCAGAAAGTGGAGAGCACAGAAGGGCATCCAGAGAGACAACAGAACAGAAAAGCATCCAGAGAGAATAGAGGACAGAAGGGCATCAAGAGAGATGAGAGGATAGAATGGTACATAGAGAGAGGAGAGAACAAAAGGGCATCAATAGAGAGGAGAGAAGAGAATGGCATCCAGTGAGAGAAGAAGACAGAAGGGCAGGCAGAGAGAGGAGAGTACAGAAGTGAATCCAGAGGGAGAAGAGAACAGAAGGGCATCAAGAGGGAGTAGAATACAGAAGGGCACCCAGAGAGAGGAGAGGACAGAAGGGCATCCAGAGAGAGGAGAGAACAGAAGAAAATCCAGAGAGAGAAGAAAACAGAAGGGCTTCCAGAGACAGGAGGGCACCGAAACGCATCTGGAATGAGGAGAAGAGAGAAGGCATCCAGATGGAGAAAAGGACAGACGGGCATCCTGAGACAGGTGAGATCAGAAGGGCATCCAGGAGAGAAGAGAACAGAAGTGCATCCAGAGAGAGTAGAGGACAGAAGGGCATCTAGAGAGAGCAGAGAACAGAAGGGCATCCAGAAAGAGGAGATGACAGAAGGGCATCGGGAGATAGGAGAAGACAGAAGGGCATCTAGAGAGAGGAGAGAACACAAGAGCATCCCAACAGAGAAGAAAACAGAAGGGCATCCAGAGAGAGTAGAGGACAGAAAGGCATCTAGAGAGAGCAGAGAACAGAAGGGCATCCAGAAAGAGGAGATGACAGAAGGGCATCGGGAAATAGGAGAAGACAGAAGGGCATCCAGAGAGAGGAGAGTACAGAATGGCCTCCAGAGAGAAGAGAAGGCAGAGGGCATCTAGAGAGAGGAGAAGAAAGTAGCACATCAACAGAAAAGAGTACAAAAAGCCATACAGAGTGAGGAGAAGACAGAAGGGCATCTAGATAGATGAGAGAACAGAAGGGCATCCAGAGATATGAGAAAACAGAGAGGAATCTAGAGAAAATAGAGGACAGAAGGGCATCTAGAGGGAGGATATAAGAGAAGGGCAACCAGCGAGGAAAGAAGACAAAAAGGGAATGCCGAGAGAGGAGAGAACAGAAAGGCATCAAGAGGGAGGAGAATACAGAAAGGCACCCAGAGAGAGGAGAGGACAGAAGGGCATCCAGCGAGAGGAGAGAACAGAAGAGAATCCAGAGAGAGAAGAAACCAGAAGGGCTTCCAGAGAGAAAAGGGCATAGAAGCACATCTGGAAAGAGGAGACGAGAGAAGGCATCCAGGAGAGAAGAGAACAGAAGGGCATCCAGAGAGAGTAGAGGACAGAATAGTATCTAGAGACAGAAGCGAACATAAGGGCATCCAGAAAAAGTAGATGACTGAGGGGCATTGGGAGATAATAAAAGACAGATGGGCATCCAGAGAGAGGAGAGTACAGAATGGCCTCCAGAGATAATAGAAGGCAGAGGGCATCTAGAGAGAGGAGAAGAAAGTAGCGCATCCACAGAAAAGAGTACAGAAGGTCATACAGAGAGAGGAGAAAACAGAAGGGCATCTAGATAAATGAGAGAACTGAAGGGCATCCAGAAAGAGGTGAGAAAAGAATCTAGAGTAAGGAGAGAATTGTAGGGCATTCAGAGAGATGAGAGAAGAGGAGAACATCCATAGAGAGAAGAGAACAGAAAGGCAACCAGAGATATGAGAGGAAAGAAGGAAATCCAGAGTGAGAGGAGGACAGAAGTGCATCCAGAGAAAGGAGAGAAGAGAAGGATATCCAGAGATAGGATAAAACTTAAGGGTATCCAGAAAGAGGAGAAGACAGAAGGGGAATGGAGAGAGGAGAGAAGAGATGGGCATGAGAAGAGAGGAGTATACAGAAGGGCATCCAGAAAAGGAGATAACAGAAGGGCATCCAGAGAGAGGAGAAATTAAAAAGCCAATAAAGACAGTGGAGAGAACAGAAGGGGATCCATAGAGAGGAGAAGACAGAAGGGCATCCAGAGAGAAGAGAGAACAGAAGGGCATCCAATGAGAGGAGAAGACAGAAGGGAATCCATAGAGAGGAGAGGACAGAAGGGCATCCAGAGAGAGGAGAAGGCAGAAGGGATTCCAGAGAGAGGAGAGAGCAGAAGACTATCCAAAGAGAGGAGGAGACAGAAGGGCATCCGGAGTGAGGAGAGAACAGAAGGGCATCTAGAGCAAAGAGAAGACACAAGGATATCCAGAGTGAGGAGAAAATTGTCGGGCATCCAGAGAGAGGAGAAAACAGAAAAGAATCTAGAGTGAGGAGAGAATGGTAGAGCATCCAGAGAGAGGAGAAGACAGAAGGGCATCCAGAGAGAGGAGATTACAGAAGGGCATCCATTGAGAGGAGAAGACAGAAAGCAATCCAGAGAGAAGAGAAGACAGAAGGGCATCCGGAGAGAGGAGAGAATAGAAGGGCATCCAGAAAGAGGAGAAAACAGAAGCGCATTCAAAGAGAGGAGAGAACAAAAGGGCAGCCATAGACAGGAGAGAAGAGAAGGGCATCCAGTGAGAGAAGTAGACAGAAGGGCATGCAGAGAGTAGAGTACAGAAGTGCATCCAGAGGGAAGAGAGAACAGAAGGGCATCAAGAGGGAGTAGAATATAGAAGGGCACCAAGAGAGATGAGAGGACAGAAGGGCTTCCAGAGAGAGGAGGGCACAGAAACACATCTGGAAAGAGGAGAACAGAGAATGCATCCAGATGGAGAAGAGGACAGACAGGCATCCTGAGAGAGGAGAGGAGAGAATGACATCCAGGAGAGAAGAGAACAGAAGTGCATCCAGAGAGAGCAGAGAACAGAAGGGTATCCAGAAAGAGGAGATGACAGAAGGGCATCGGGAGATAGGAGAAGACAGAAGGGCATCCAGAGAGACGAGAGTACAGAATGGCCTCCAGAGAAAAGAGAAGGCAGAGGGCATCTAGAGAGAGGAGAAGAAAGTAGAGCATCCACAGAAAAGAGTACAGAAGGCCATACAGAGTGAGGAAAAAACAGAAAGGCATCTAGATAGATGAGAGAACATAAGGGCATCCAGAGATACGAGAGAACAGAGAGGAATCAGAGAGAATAGAGGACAGAAGGGCATCTAGAGAGAGGATAGAAGAGAAGAGCATAAAGTGAGGGGAGAATACAAAAAGGGATTGCAGAGAGAGGAGAGAACAGAAAGGCATCCAGAGTGAGGAGAAGACAGAAGGGCATCCAGAGAGAGGATAGGAAAGAAGGGAATTCCGAGAAAGGAGAGAAAAAAGGGCATCCAGAAAGAGGAGAAGACAGAAGGGCATCCATAGAGAAGATAGGACAGAAGGGCATTCAGAGAGAAGAGAAGACAGAAAGGCATCCGGAGAGAGGAGAGAAAAAAAGGGCATCCAGAGAGACGAGAGAACAGTAAGGAATCCAGAGAGAATAGAGGACAGAAGGGTATCTAGAGAGAGGATAGAAGAAAAGGGCCTCCAGCAAGGGGAGAAGACAAAAATGGAATGGAGAGAGAGTAGAGAACCGAAGGGCATCCAGAGGGAGAAGAAGACAGAAGGGCATCCAGAGAGAGGTGAGGAAAGAAGGGATCTAGAGGGAGGAGAGAACAGAAAGCCATCCAGAGAGAGGAGAAGACAGAAGTTCATCGATGGAGAGGAGAGGTTGGAAGGGCAGTCAGAGAGAGGAGAGAAGAGAAGGGCATCAAGAGAGGAGAAGACAGAAACACATCCACAGAAAGGGGAGAACAGTAGGGAATCCAGAGAGCAGAGAAGAAAGAAGGGCATCCAGAAAGAGGAGAGGACAAAAGGGCATCCGGGAGATGAGAGAACAAAGAGGCATCCAGAGAGAATAGAGGACAGAAGGGCATCTAGAGAGAGGAGAAAAGAGAAGGGTATCCAGCAAGGGGAGAAGACAAAAAGTGAATGCAGAGAGAGGAGAGAACAGAAGGGCATCCAGAGAGAGGAGAGGACAGAATGGCATCCAGAGAGAGGAGAGGAAAGAAGGGAATCCAGAGAGAGGAGAGGACAGAAGGGATCCAGAGAGAGGAGAGAACAGAAAGCCATCCAGAGAGAGGTGAAGACAGAAGGGCATCCATGAAGAGGAGAGGTCAGAAGGGCATCCAGAGAGAGGAGAGAAGAGAAGGGCAACGAGAGAGGAGAAGACAGAAACTACATCCACAGAGAGGGTAGAACAAATGAGCATCCAGTGAGAGGAGAGCACAGAAGGGCTTCAGGAGAGATGTGAGAACAGAGAGGCATCCAGAGAGAATAGAGGACAGAAGCGAATTTAGAGAGAGGAGAGAAGAGACGGGCATCTAGAGAGAGGAGAATACAAAAGGGGAATCCTGAGTGAGGAGAGAACAGAAGAACATCCAGAGTGAGGAGAGGATAGAAGGGCTTCCAGAGAGAGAAGAGAACAGAAGGGCATCCAGAGAGATGAGTGCAAAGAATGGCATCCAATGAGAGTAGAGTACAGAAGGGATCCAGAGAGAGGAGAGAACAGAAAGCCTTCCAGAGAGAGGAGAAGACAGAAGTTCATCAATGGAGAAAAGAGGACAGAAGGGCATCCAGAGAGAGGAGAGAACAGAAGGGCATCCAGAGAGAGGAGAGGACAGAAACACATCTACAGGGAGGGGAGAATAGAAGGGCATCCAAAGCGCAGAGAATACAGAAGTGCATCAAGGGAGAGTAGAGAATAGAACGGTATCCAGATAGCGGAGAAGACAGAAGAACATCCCGAGATAGGAGAGAACTAAGGGCATCCAGAGAGAATAGAGTACAGAAGGGCATGTAGAGAGAGTAGAGAATAGAAAGGTATCCAGAAAGAGGAGAAGACAGAAGGGCATCGGGAGATAGGAGAAGACAGAAGGGCTTCCAGAGAGAAGAGTTGATAGAATGGCCTCCAGAGAGAAAAGAGAAACGAAGGCATTCAAAGAGAGGAGAGGGCATCCAGGGAGAGGAGACAACAGAAGGTCATTCAGAGGGAGGAGAAGACAGAAGGGCATACAATGAGAGGAGAGGAGAGGACAGAAGGGAATCCGGAAAGAGGAGAGAACTGAAGGGCATCCAGAGAGAAGAAAAGACAGAAGGGCATCAGAGAGAGAAGAGGAAAGAAGGGAATCAAGAAAGAGAAAAGGACAGAAGGGCATCAGAGAAAGGAGAGGACAGAAGGCCATCCAGCGAGAGAAGAGAACAGAAGGGCATCCAGAGAAAGGAGAAGACCGAAGCGCATCTAGAAAGAGGAGAGAACAGAAGGGCCTACATAGAGAGGAGAGAACAGAAGGGCTTCCAGAGAGTGAAGAAAACAGAAGGGCATGAAGAGAGAGGAGAGGACAAATATGCATGTGGATAGCGGATAGAACAGAAGAACATCCAGAGAGAGGAGAGAACAGAAGAACATCTAGAGAGAGGATAAGACAGAAGGGCATTCAGAGATAAGAGAGTACAGAAGGACATCCAGAGAGCAGAGAAGACAGAAGGGCATCCAGAGAGATGAGAGTACAGGAGAGCCTCCATAGAGAGAAGAGAACAGAAAGACAAAGAGAGATATTAGAGGACAGAAGGGAATCCAGAGAGAGAAGAGGACAGAAGGGCATCGAAGAGAGGAGAGAACAGAAGGGCATCCAGAGAGAGGAGAGGACAGAAGGGCATCCAGAGAGAGGAGAGAACAGAAAGGCATCCAGAAAGAGAAGACAGAAGGGTATCTGGATAGAGGAGAGAAAAGAAGGTCATCCAGAGATAGTAGACAAAAGCAGGTCATCCATAGAGATGAAAAGACAGAAGGGCATCCAGAGAGAGGAGCGAAAAGAAGGGCATCCAGAGAAATGAGAGTACGGGAGAGCCTCCATAAAGAGAAGAGAATGAAAGACAAAGAGAGATATTAGAGGACAGAAGGGAATCCAGAGAGAGAAGAAGACAGAAGTGCATCCAAGAGAGGAGAGAACAGAAGGGCATCCAGAGAGAGGAGAGGACAGAAGGGCATCCAGAGAGAGGAGACAGCAGAAGGGCATCCAGGGAGATGATGAGACATAAGTGCATCCAGAGAGAGGAGAAGACAGAAGGGCATCCAGAGAGAGGAGAGAACAGAAGGGCATCCAGAGAGAGGAGAGTACACAAGAGCATCCAGTTAGATGAGAGAACAGAAGATCTTCCAGAGAGAGGAGAGAACTGAAAGGCATCCACAGAGATGAGGTAACAGAAGATCATCCAGAGAGAGATAGGAACAGAAGAGCATCCAGAGGGATGAGAGGACAGAATAGAATCTAGAGAGAGGAGACAACAGAAGGGCATCCAGAGAGATGATGAGACAGAAGGGCATCCAGAGAGAGGAGAGGAAAGAAGGGCATCCAGAGAGCAGAAAAGACAGTAGGGCATCCAGAGAGAGTAGAGAATAGAACAGTATCCAGAGAGCAGAGAAGACAGAAGGGCATCCAGAGAAAGGAGAAGACAAAAGGGCATGCAGTGAGAGGAGAGAACAGAAAGGCATCATGAGAGAGGAGAGGACAGAGGATCCAGAGAGAGGAGAGGAGAGAAAGGCATCTAGAGAGACGAGAGAACAGAAAGGCATGTAGAGAGAGGAGAGGACAGAAGGGCATCCACAGATTGGGAAGAACAGAAGAGCATCGAGAGAGAGGAGACAACATAAGGGAATCCAAAGAGAGGAGAGAATAGAAGAGCATCCAGAAAGAGGAGAGAACAGAAGGGCATCCAGAGAGATGAGAGAACAGAAGACAATCTAGAGAGAAAAGAGAACAGAAGGGCAACCAGAGATATGAGAGGACAGAAAAAAGTCCAGAGAGAAGAGAGGACAGAAGGGCATCCAGAGAGAGGTGAGGACAGAAGGCCATCCAGAGAGAGGAGAGGACAGAAGGGCATCTGGAGAAAGGAGACAACAGAAAAACATCCATAGAGCGCAGATGACATAAGGGCATCCAGAGAGAGGAGAGACCAGAAGTGCATCCAGAGAGAGTAGAATACAGAAGGGCATCCACAGAAAGGAGAGAATAGAAGAGCATTGGACGAAATGAGAAAACAGAAGAGCATCAAAAGAGAGGAGAGGACAGAAGGGCATCTATAGAGAAGAGAAGACAGAAGGGCATCCAGAGAGAGGAGAGGACACAAGGGCATCCAGAGAGATGAGAGAACAGAAGATCATCCAGAGAGAGAAGAGAACAGAAGGGCATACAGAGAGAGGAGAGAACAGAAGGGCATCCAAAGAAAGGAGAAGACAGAAGGGCATCCAGAGAGTGGAGAGGACAGAAGGACATCCCAAAAGAAGAGAGAACAGAAGGGCATCCAGAGAGATGAGAGAACAGGAAAGAATCCAGAAAGAGGAGATGAACAGAAGCTTATCCAGAAAGAGCAGAATGCTGAAGGACATCCAGAGAGAGAAGAGGACCGAAGGGCATCTGGAGAGAGGAGAGGACAGAAGGGCATCCAGTGAGAGGAAAGAACAGAATGGCATCCAGAGAAAGGAGAAGACAGAAGGGCATCTGGATAGAGGAGAGTAAAGAAGGTCATCCAGAGAGAGGAGACAATAGACGGTCATCCAGAGAGATGAAAAGACAGAAGGGCATCCAGAGAGAGGAGAGAACAGAAGGGCTTCCAGAGAGAGGAGTGAAAAGAAGGGCATGTAGAGAGAGAAGAAGACAGAAGGGCAGCCATAGAAAGGTGAAAACAGAAGGGCATCCAGAGAGAGGAGAAGACAGATGGGCATCCGGTTAGAGGAGAGAACCGAAGGGAATCCAGAGAGAGAGGAGACATGAGAAGGTCATTGAGAGGGAGTAGAAGACAGAAAGGCATACAGAGAGAGGAGAGGACAGAAGGGCATCCAGGTAGAAGAGAAGACAGAAGGGCATCCAGAGAGAGTAGAGGAAAAAAGGTAATCCAGAGAGAGAAGAGGAAAGAAGGGCATCCAGGGAGAGAAGAGGACAGAAGGCCATCCAGCAAGAGGAGAGAACAGAAGGGCATCCAGAGAATGGAGAGAACAGAAGAGCATCGGAAGAGAGGAGAAAACAGAAGGGCATCCATGGAGAAGAGGAGATTGAAGGGCATCCAGAGAGAATAGAGGACACAAGGTCATCCAGAGAGATGAGAGAACAGAAGATCATCCAGAGAGAGAAGTGAACAGAAGGTATCCAGAGAGAGGAGAAGACAGAAGGGAATCCAGAGAGAAGAGAGGACAGAAGGGCATCCTGAGAGAGAAGAGGACACAAGGGCATCTAGATAGAGGAGAGAACAGAAAGGTATCCAGAGAGAGGAGAGAACAGAAGGGTATCCGGAGAGAGAATAGGAGAAAAGGGCATCCAGAGATAGAAGAGAACAGAAGGGCATCCAAAGAAAAAAGAAGACAGAAGGGCATATAGATAGAGGAGAGGACAGAAGAAAATCCGGAGAGAGTAGAGAACAGAAGGGCATCCGAGAGAGTAGAGAAGACAGAAGGGCATCCAGAGAGTGAGTAGAGTAAATAAGGGAATCCAGAGAGAGAAGAGGACAGAAGGTCATCCAGAGAGAGGAGAAAACAGAAGGCCATCCAGCGAAAGGATTGGACAGAAGGGCCTACATAGAGAGGAGAGAACCGACGGGCATCCAGAGAGTGGAGAAAACAGAAGGGCATCCAGAGAGAGGAGAGGAATGAAGGGAATCTAGAGAGCTGAGAGAACAGAAGGGCATGTAGAGAGAGAAGAAGACAGAAGGGCATCCAAGTAAGGTGAAAAAAGAAGGGCATCCAGGGAGAGGAGAAGACAGATGGGCATCCGCTTAGAGGAGAGAACTGAAGGGCATCCAGAGAGAGGAGACAACATAAGGTCATTCAGAGGGAGGAGAAGACAGAAGGGCATACAGGGAGAGGAGAGGACAGAAGGGAATCTGTAGAGAGGAGAGAACTGAAGGGCATCCAGAGAGAAGAAAAGACAAAAGGCATCCAGAGAGAGAAGAGGAAAGAAGGGAATCCAGAGAGAGAAAAGTACAGAAGGGCATCCAGAGAAAGGAGAGGACAGAAGGCCATCCAGCAAGAGGAGAGATCAGAAAGGCATCCAGGGAAAGGAGAAGACCGAAGCACATCCAGAGAGAGGAGAGGACAGAAGGGCCTACATAGAGAGGAGAGAACAGAAGGGATTCCAGAGAGTGAAGAAAACAGAAGTTCATCGAGAGAGAGGAGAGGACAGAAGTGCATCTGGATACAGGATAGAACAGAAGGGCATCCAGAGAGAGGAGAGAACAGAAGAGCATCCAGGGAGAGGAGAAGACAGAAGGGCATTCAGAGATAGGAGAGGACAGAAGGGCATTCAGAGAGCAGGGAAGACAGAAGGGCATCCAGAGAGGAGAAGACAGAAGGTCATCCAGAGAAAGGAGAGAACAAAAGGGCATCCAGAGCGATGAAAGGTCAGGAGAGCCTCCATAAGAGAAGAGAACAGGAAGGCAACCAGAAAGATAAGAGGACAGAAGGGAATCCAGAGAGAGAAGAGGACAGAAGGGCATACAGAGAGCTGAGAAGACAGAAGGCCATCCAGAGAGAGGAGAAGACAGAAGGGCATCCAGAGAGAGGACAGAACATAAGGGTATCCAGAGAGATGAGAGTACAGGAAAGCCTCCATAGAGAGAAGAGTACAGAAAGGCAAAGAGAGATATTAGAAGACAGAAGGAAATCCAGATAGAAAAGAGGACAGAAGGGCATCCCAGAGAGGAGAGAACAGAAGGGAATCCAGAGAGATGAGAGAATAGAAGAGTATCCAGAGAGAGGAGAGGACACAAGGGCATCCAGAGATATGACAGAACCGAAGATCTTCCAGAGAGAGGAGAGAACAGAAAATCATCCAGAAGGATGAGAATACAGAATAGAATCTAGAGAGAGAGTAGAACAGAAGGGCATCCAGAGAGATGATGAGACAGAAGGTCATCCAGAGAGAGGAGACAAGAGAACGTCATCCATAGTGACGAAAAGACAGAAGGGCATCCAGAGAGAGAAGAGGACAGAAGGGCATCCAGATAGAGGAGAAGACAGAAGGGCATCCAGAGAGATGCAAGAGAAAGAAAGGCATGTAGAGGGAGTAGAAGAAAGAAGGGAATCCATAGATCTGTGAAAACAGAAGGGTATCCAGAGAAAAAAGAAGACAGAAGGACATCCAGAGAGATGACTGTACAGAAGGGCATCAGGAGAGTGGAGAGATCAGAAGGGCATCCAGAAAGAGGGCAAGACAGAAGGGCATCCATAGAGAGGAGAGGACAGAAGTGCATCAAGAGAGAGGAAAGAACAGAAGGGCATCCAGAGAGAGGAGAAGACAGAAGGCATCTGGATAGAGGAGAGAACAGAAGGTCATCCAGAGAGAGGAGACAACAGACGGACATCAAGAGAGATAAAAAGACAGAAGGGCATCCAGAGAAAGGAGAGAACAGAAGGGCTTCCAGAGAGATGAGAGGACAGAAGTGAATCTAGAGAGAGGAGAGAACAAAAAGGCAGGTACAGAGAGGAGAACACAGAAGGGCATCCATATAGAGGGGAAAAACAGGACATGCAGAGAGAGAAGACAGAAGGGCATCTGGAGTGAGGAGAGAACAGAAAGGCATCCAGAGAGAGTAGAGGACAAGAGGGCATCCAGAGAAAGGAGAATGCAGAAGAGTATCCAGGGAGAGGAGGAACACAAGGGCATCCAGAGAGGTGAGAGAACAGAAGAGCATCCAGAGATATGAGAGGACACAAGGACATCCAGAGAGATGAGAGAACAGAAGATCTTCCAGAGAGAGGAGTAAACAGAAGGGCATCCACAGAAATGAGCGATCAGAAGATCATCCAGAGAGAGAAGGGAACAGAAGGGCATCCCGAGGGATGAGAGGACAGAAGGGCATTCAGAAAGATGAGAGAACAGGAGAGCATCCATAGAGAGAAGAGAACAGAGTGGCATCCAGAGAGATGAGAGGAATGAAGGGAATCTAGAGAGCTGAGAGAACAGAAGGACATGTAGAGAGAGGAGAAGGCAGAAGGGCATCCATAGAGAGGTAAAAATAGAAGGGCATCTAGAGAGAGGAGAAGAGAGAAGGGCATCCAGAGAGATGAGATAACAGAAGAGCACCCGGAGAAAGGAGAGTTCAGAAGGGCATCAAGAGAAAGTGGAATACAGAATGGTATCCAGAGAGAGGAGAGGACAGAAGAGCATCCAGAGGGAGAAAAGAACAGAAGGGCATCCAGAGAGAGGAGAAGACAGAAGAGCATCCGGAAAAAGGAGAGAACAGAAGAGCATCAAGAGAGAGGAAGCAGAAAGAAGGTCATGCAGTCAGCGGAGAGAACAGAAGGGCATCCAAAGAGAGGAGAAGACAGAAGGGCATCGAGTGAGAGGAGAGGACAGAATGGCATCCAGAGAGAGGAGAGAAGAGAAGCGCATCAAGAGAGAGGAGCAGGAAGAAGGTCAATCTGATAGAGGAGAGAACAAAAGGGCATCCAAAGAGAGGAGAAGACAGAAGGGCATCGAGAGAAAGGAGAGGACAGAAGGGCATCCAGACAGAGGAGAGAACAGCAGAGCATTCAGAGAGAGGAGCAGAAAGAAGGTCATGCAGTCAGAGGAGAGAACAGAAGGGCATTCAAAGAGAGGAGAAGACAGAAGGTGAGTGAGAGGAGAGGACAGAACGGCATACAGAGAGAGGAGAAGACAGAAAACATCCAGAAGAGGAGAGAACACAAGGGCATCTAGAGAGTGGAGGAAACAGAAGATCATCAAGAATGAGAAGAGAACAGAGGGGCATCCATAGAGGGGAGAAGACAGAGGGCATCCAGAGAGAGGAAGAGAACAGAAGGGCATTCAGAAAGATGAAGAGAACAGGAGAGCATCCATAGAGAGAAGAGAACAGAAGGGCAAACAGAGATATGAGAGGGCAAAAGGGAATCCAGAAAGAGGAGAGAATAGAAGGGCATCCAGAGAGAGAAGAGGACAGAAGGACATCCAGAGATAGGAGAGAACAGAAGGGCATCCAGAGAGATGAGAGGAGAGAAGGGCACCCAGAGAGAGGAGAATTACAGAAGGGCATCCAGAGAGAGGATGGAAAGAAAGGCATCCGGAGAGAGTAGAGAACAGAAGTGTATCCAGAGAGAGGAGAAGACAGAAGGCATCAAGTGAGAGAGGAAATTACAGAAGGGCATCAAGAGAGAAGAGAAACGAAGGGCATCCAGTGAGAGGAGAAGACAGAAGGGCATCCAGAGAGAGGAGAAGACAGAAAGGCATAAAAAGAGAGGAGAGGACAGAAGTGCATCCAGAGAGTGGAGAGAACAGGAAGGAATGTAGAGAGAGGAGAAGACAGATGGGCATCCAGAAAGATGAGAGAACAGAAGAGCATCAAGAGAGAGGAGAGACACAGAGCACCCAGAGAGATTAGAGAACAGAAGGTCTTTCAGAGATAGGAGAGAACAAAAGGGCATACAGAGAGATGAGAGGACAGAAGAGAATCTAGGGAGAGGAGAGAACTGAAGGGCATCCAGAGAGATGAGAAGACAGAAGGGCATCCAGAGAGAGGAGAGGACAGAAGGGCATTAAGAGAGAGGAAAGAACAGAAGAGCATGCAGAGAGAGGGTAAAACAGAAGGGCATCAGGAAAGAGGAGAGGACAGAAGGTAATCAAGAAAGAGGAGACAAAAATGTAATCCAGAGTGACCAAAAGGCAGAAGGGCATCCAGAGAGGGGAGAAGAGAGAAGGGCATCCAAAGAGCAGAGAACAGAAGGGCATCCAGAGAGAAGAGAAGACAGAAGGGCATCCAGAGAGTTGAGAGGACAGAAAGGCATGTAGAGAGAGGACAAGCCAGAAGGGCATCCATAGATAGGTGAAAACAAAAGGGCATCCAGAGAGATGACTGGACAGAAGAACATCCGGTGAGTGGAGAGATCAGAAGGGCATCCAGAGAGAGGGGAAGACAGAAGGGCATCCGAAGAGAAGGAAAGACAGAAGGGCTTCCAGAGAGGAGAGAACAGACAGTCATCCATAGAGACAACAAGACTGAAAGGGCATCCAGAGAGAGGAGAGAAAAGAAGTGCTTCCAGAAAGAGGAGAAAACAGAAGGGCATGTAGAGGGAGAAGAAGACAGAAGGGCATCCAAGATAGGTGAAAAAGAAGGGCAACCAGAGAGGAGAAGACAGATGGGCATCTGGTTAGAGGGGAGAACCGAAGGGCATCCAGAGAGAGGAGACAACAGAAGGTCATTCAGAGAGAGGAGAAGACAGAAGGGCATACAGGGAGAGGAGAGAACAGAAGGGAATCTGAAGAGAGGAGAGAATTGAAGGGCATCCAGAGAGAAGAGAAGACAGAAGGTCATCCAGAGAGAGAAGAGGAAAGAAAGGAATCCAGGGAGAGAAAAGGACAGAAGGGAATCCAGAGAAAGGAGAGGACAGAAGGCCATTTAGCGAGATGAGAGAACAGAAGGACATCCAGTGAAAGGAGAAGACCGAAGCGCATCCAGAGAGAGAGGAGAGGACAGAAGGGCATTCAGAGATAGGAGAGTACAGAAGGGCATCCAGAGAGCAGAGAAGACAGAAGGGCATCCAGAGAGAGGAGACAACAGAAGGTCATCCAGAGGGAGGAGAAGACAGGGGAGCCTCCATAGAGAGAAGAAAACAGAAAGGCAACCAGAAAGATTAGAGGACAGAAGGGATTCCAGAGAGAGAAGAGGACAGAAGGGCATGCAGAGAGAGGAGAAACAGAATGCCATACGGAAAGAGGAGGAACAGAAGATAATTCAGAAAGAGGAGACAACAGAAGGTCATCCAGAGTGACGAAAAGACAAAAGAGCATCCAGAGAGAGGAGAGGACAGAAGGGCATCCAAAGAAGAGAAAAAAGGGCATTCAGAGAGAAGACAAGACAGAAGGGCATCCAGAGAGAGGAGAATACAGAAGGGCATCCAGAAAGAGGAGAGAACAGAAGGGCATCCAGAGAGGTGAGAGTACAGGAGAGCCTCCATAGAGAGAAGAGAACAGAAAGGCAAAGAGAGATATTAGAGGACAGAAGAAAACCCAGAGAGAGAAGAGGGCAGAAGGGCATCCAAGAGAGGAGAGAACAGAAGGACATCCAGAGAGAGGAGAGGACAGAAGAGCATCCAGAGAGAGGAGAAGATAGAAGGCATCAAGTGAGAGAGGAAATTACAGAAGGGCATACAGAGAGAAGAGAAAAGAAGGGCATCCAGAGAGAGGAGAAGACAGAAGGGCATCCAGAGTAAGGAGAGGACAGAAAGGCATAAAATAGAGGAGAGGACAGAAGTGCATCCAGAGAGTGGAGCGAACAGAAAGGCATGTAGAGAGAGGAGAAGACAGAAGGGCATCCAGTGAGATGAGAGAACAGAAGAGCATCCAGACAGAGGAGAGGACACAAGGGCATCCAGAAATATGAGAGAACTTAAGATCTAACAGAGAGAGGAGAGAACAGTAGGTCATCCACAGAGTTGAGCGAACAGAAGATCATCCAGAGGGATGAGAGTACAGAATAGAATCTAGAGAGAGAATAGAACAGAAGGGCATCCAGAGAGATGATGAGACAGAAGGTCATCCAGAGAGAGGAGACAACAGAAGGTCATCCATAGTGACGAAAAGACAAAAGGGTATCCAGAGAGAGAAGAGGACAGAAAGGCATCAAGATAGAGGAGAAGACAGAAGGGCATCCAGAGAGATGTGAGGACAGAAAGGCATGTAGAGGGAGGAGAAGACAGAAGGACATCCATAGATAGTTGAAAACAGAAGGGCATCCAGAGAAAAAAGAAGACAGAAGGACATCCAGAGTGATGACTGTACAGAAGGGCATCCGGAGAGTGGAGAGATCAGAAGGGCATCCAGAAAGAGGGCAAGACAGAAGGGCATCCAGAGAGGAGAGGACAGAAGGGCATCAAAGAGAGGAAAGAACAGAAGGGCATCCAGAGAGAGGAGAAGACAGAAAGCATCTGGATAAAGGAGAGAACAGAAGGTCACCCAGAGAGAGGAGAAAACAGATGGTCATCAAGAGAGACAAAAAGACAGAAGGGCATCCAGAGAAAGGAGAGAACAGAAGGGCTTCCAGAGAGATGAGAGGACAGAAGTGAATCTAGAGAGAGGAGAGAACAAAAAGGCATGTACAGAGAGGAGAACACAGAAGGGCATCCATATAGAGGGGAAAACAGGACATGCAGAGAGAGAAGACAGAAGGGCATCTGGAGTGAGGAGAGAACATAAGTGCATCCAGAGAGAGGAGAAGACAGAAGGCATCCAGAGAGAGGAGATTACAGAAGGGCATCCCGAGAGAAGAGAAAAGAAGGGCATCCAGAAAGAGGAGAGAACAGAAGGGCATCCAGAGAGAGGAGAGGACACAAGAGCATCCAGAGAGATGAGAGAACAGAAGATCTTCCAGAGAAAGGAGAGAACAGAAGGGCATCCACAGAGATGAGGGAACAGAAGATTATCCATAGAGAGAAAGGAACAGAAGAGCATCCAGATGGATGAGAGGACAGAATAGAATCCAGAGAGATGATGAGACAGAAGGGCATCCAGAGAGCAGAGAAGACAGAAGGACATTCAGAAAAAGGAGAAGACAGAAGGGCATTCAGTGAGAGGAGAGAACAGAAAGGCATCAAGAGAGAGGAGAGGACAGAAAGGTAATGTTGGGGACCGCACTAGTCCCACGTTGTGGTGGCCAAAAAATGTCTCAGCCTGAGCAAAATGTTGAGACCCAGGCCGACCCACGTTTGGGCGGCCACTGTATCCCGGCCCAAGCTGCCGCTCCGGTCTTCAGGTCGGGGGTTCAGTAAGAGCGAGGGTGATGGAAAATTCTACCTAATGTCTGAGATTTGTCTCTGATGATCCCTCTATAGTCTCTGATCTCCGTCTATATTCTCTGATCTCTGGTTCTGTCTTCTATTGTCTCAATTATGATCTGTTCTGTCTCTGCCTTTTATATGTCTCACTTCTAAGCCACGCCTCTAAGTTACACCTTTAATCATGCCCTTAGGTCTTGTCTCTAACTCTGATCTCTATACTTCTAAGTATACTATTAAGTCACACACCTTTAATCTCACACACCTTTAATCTCAAGGTATCTAAACCAAGACTATCAGAGTGTTATCAGCTGTTGTAGGCTATTGTAATTTAAATCTCATGTCAGGGTATATGGCTCAATATGGCTGCAAAGCTGATAGCCACTTTCTGCTAAAAGATGGCCCCCAACAGAAAGGCATCCAGAGAGAGGAGAGGACAGAAAGGCATCTAGAGAGAGGAGAGAACAGAAAGGCATGTAGGGAGAGGAGAGGACAGAAAGGCATCCACAGATTGGGAAGAACAGAAGAACATCAAAAGAGAAGAGACAACATAAGGGAATCCAAAGAGAGGAGAGAATATAAGATCGTCCAGAAAGAGGAGAGAACAGAAGAGCATCCAGAGAGATGAGAGAACAGAAGATAATCTAGAGAGAAAAGAGAACAGAAGGGCAAACAGAGATATTAGAGGACAGAAAAAAATCCAGAGAGAGGAGAGGACAGAAAGGCATCCAGAGAGAGGTGAGGACAGAAGGGCATCCAGAGAGAGGAGAGGACAGAAGGGCATCCAGAGAAAGGAGACAATAGAAGGACATCCATGGAGCGGGGATGACAGAAGGGCATCCAGTGAGATGAGAGAACAGAAGAGCATCCAGAGAGAGGAGAGACACAGGGCATCCCGAGAGATGAGAGAACAGAAGGTCTTCCAGAGATAGGAGAGAACAGAAGGGCATCGACAGAGATGAGCGAACAGAAGATCATACAGAGAGAGAAGGGAACAGAAGGGCATCCAGAGGGATGAGAGGACAGAAGAAAATCTAGGGAGAGGAGAGAACTGAAGGGCATCCGGAGAGATGAGGAGTCAGAAGGGCATCCAGAGAGAGGAGAGGACAGAAGGTCATTCAGAGAGAGGAAAGAACAGAAGGGCATGCAGAGAGAGAAGAAAACAGAAGGGCATCTGGAAAGAGGAGAGAACAGAAGGTAATCCAGAAAGAGGAGACAAAAGAATGTCATCAACAGTGACAAAAAGACAGAAGGACATCCAGAGGTATGAGAGGACAGAAAAAAAATCCAGAGAGAGGAGAGGACAGAAGGGCATCCAGAGCGTGGAGTGGACAGAAGAGCATCCAGAGAGAGGTGAGGACAGAAGAGCATCCAGAGAGAGGAGAGGACAGAAGGGCATCCAGAGGAAGGAGACAATAGAAGGACATCCATAGATGACAGAAGGGCATCCAGAGAGATGAGAGAACAGAAGAGCATCCAGAGAGAGGAGAGACACAGGGCATCCAGAGAGATGAGAGAACAGAAGGTCTTCCAGAGATAGGAGAGAACAGAAGGGCATACACAGAGATGAGCGAACAGATCATCCAGAGAGAGAAGGGAACAGAAGGACATCCAGAGGGAGGAGAGGACAGAAGAGAATCTAGGGAGAGAAGAGAACTGAAGGGCATCCAGAGAGATGAGGAGACAGAAGGGCATCCAGAGAGAGGAGAGGACAGAAGGGTATACAGAGAGAGGAAATAACAGAAGGGCATGCAGAGAGAGGAGAAAACAGAAGGGCATCTGGAATAAGGAGAGAACAGTAGGTAATCCAGAAAGAGGAGACAAAAGAATGTCATCAAGAGTGACAAAAAGACAGAAGGGCATCCAGAGAGAGGAGAGGACAGAAGGGCATTCAAAGAGAAGAGAACAGAAGGGAATCCAGAGAGAAGAGAAGACAGAAGGGCATCCAGAGAGTTGAGAGGACAGAAAAGCATGTAGAGAGAGGATAAGACAGAAGGGCATTCATAGATAGGTGAAAACAAAAGGGCATCTAGAGAGAGGAGAAGACAGAAGGGCATCCAGAGAGATGACTGGACAGAAGAGCATCCAGTGAGTGGAGAGATTAGAAGGGCATCCAGAGAAAGGGGAAGACAGAAGGGCATGCGAAGAGAGGAGAAGACAGAAGAGCTTCCAGAGAGGAGAGAACAGATGGTCATCCATAGTGACCACAAGACAGAAGGGCATCCAGAGAGAGGAGAGAATAGAAGGGCTTCCAGAGAGAGGAGAGAACAGAAGGGCATGTAGAAAGAGAGAAGAAGACAGAAGGGCATCCAAGATAGGTGAAAAAAGAAGTGCATCCAGAGAGAGGAGAAGACAAATGGGCATCTGGTTTTAGGAGAGAACCAAAGGGCATCCAGAGAGAGGAGACAACAAAAGGTCATTTAGAGGGAGGAGAAGACAGAAGGGCATACAGGGAGAGGAGAGGAGAGAAGAAAATCCCGAAAGAGGAGAGAACTGAAGGGCATCCAGAGAGAAGAGAAGACAGAAGGGCATCCAGAGAGAGAAGAGGAAAGAAGGGAATCCAGGGAGAGAAAATACAGAAGGGCATCCAGAGAAAGGAGAGGACATAAGGCCATTCAGCGAGAGGAGAGAATAGAAGGGCATCCAGAGAGAGGTGAGGACAGAAAGGCATCCAGAGAGAGGAGAGGACAGAAGGGCCTACATAGAGAGGAGAGAACAGAAGGTCTCCCAGAGAGTGAAGAAAACAGAAAGGCATCAAGAGAGAGAAGAGGAGAGATGTGCATTTGGATAGAGGATAGAACAGAAGGGCATCCAGAGACAGGAGAGAACAGAAGGGAATTAAGAGAGAGGAGAGAACAGAAGAGCATCCAGAGAGAGGAGAAGACAGAAGGGCATTCAGAGATAGGAGAGTACAGAAGGTCATCCAGAGAGCAGAGAAGACAGAAGGGTATCCAGAGAGAGGAGAAGACAGAAGGGCATCCAGAACGATGAGAGTACACCAGAGCTTCCATAGAGAAAAGAAAACAGATAAGCAACCAGAAAGATTAGAGGACAGAAGTGATTCCAGAGAGAGAAGAGGACAGAAGGGCATGCAGAGAGAGGAGAAAACAGAAGGGAATCCGGAAAGAGGAGGAACAGAAGGTAATCCAGAAAGAGGAGACAACAGAAGGTCATCCAGATTGACAAAAAGACAGAAGGGCATCCAGAGAGAGGAGAGAACAGAAGGGCATCTAAAGAGAAGAGAAAAATGGCATTCAGAGAGAAGAGAAGACAGAAGGGAATCCAGAGAGAGAAGAAGACAGAAGGGCATCCAGAAAGAGTAGAGAACAGAAGGGCATCCTGAGATATGAGAGTACAGGAGGGCCTCCATAGAGAGAAGAGAACAGAAAGACAAAGAGAGATATTAGAGGACAGAAAGGAATCCAGAGAGAGAAGAGGACAGAAGGGCATCCAGAGAGAGGAGAAGACACAAGGGCAACCAGAGAGGGAAGAGGACAGAAGGGCATCCAGAAAGAGGAGAGAAGATAAGTGAATGCAGAGAGATGAGAGAACAGAAGATCTTCCAGAGAGAGGAGAGTACAGAAGGGCATCCACAGAAATGAGGGAACAGAAGATGATCCATAGAGAGAACAGAAGAGAAGAGCATCCCGAGGGATGAAAGGACAGAATAGAATCTAGAGAGAGGCGACAATAGAAGGCATCCAGAGAGATGATGAGACAGAAGGGAATCCAGAGAGAGGAGAGGACAGAAGGGCATCAAGAGAGCAGAGAAGACAGAAGGGCATCAAGAGAGAGTAGAGAATAGAACAGTATCCAGAGAGCAGACAAGACAGAAGGGCATCCAGAGAAAGGAGAAGACAGAAGGGAATCCAGTGGTAGGAGAGAATAGAAAGGCATCATGAGAGAGGAGAGGACAGAAGGGCATCCAGAGATAGGAGAGGACAGAAAGGCATCTAGAGAGAGGAGATAACAGAAAGGCATGTAGAGAGAGAGAAGTGGACAGAAGGGCATCCACAGATTGGGAAGAACAAAGAGCGTCGAGGGAGAGGAGACAATATAAGGGAATCCAAAGAGAGGAGAGAATAGAAGATAATCCAGAAAGAGGAGAGAACAGAAGGGTATCCAGAGAGATGAGAGAATAGAAGATAATCTAGAGGGAATAGAGAACAGATGGGCAACCAGAGATATGAGAGGAAAGAAAAAAATCCAGAGAGAGGAGAGGACAGAAGGGCATCCAGAGAAAGGAGACAATAGAAGGATATCTATAGAGCAGAGGTGACAGAAGGGCATCCAGAGAGATGAGAGAACAGAAGAGCATCCAGAGAGAGGAGAGACACAGGGCATCCAGAGAGATGAGAGAACAGAAGGTCTTCCAGAGATAACAGAGAACAAAAGGGCATCCACAGAGAAGAGCTAACAGAAGATCATCCAGAGAGAGAAGGGAACAGAAGGACATCCAGAGGGATGAGAAGACATAAGAGAATCTAGGGAGAGGAGAGAACTGAACGGCATCTGGAGAGATGAGGAGACAGAAGGAGATCCAGAGAGAGGAGAGGACAGAAGGGCATTTAGAGAGAAGAAAGAACAGAAGGGCATCAAGAGTGAGGAGAGAACATAAGTGCATCCATAGAGATGAGGGAACAGAAGATCATCCATAGAGAGAACGGAACAGAAGAGCATCCAGAGGGATGAGAGGACAGAATAGAATCTAGAGAGAGGAGACAGCAGAAGGGCATCCAGGGAGATGATGAGACAAAGGGGCATCCAGAGAGAGGAGAAGACAGAAGGCATCCAGAGAGAGGAGATTACAGAAGGGCATCCAGAGACAAGAGAACAGAAGGGCATCCTGAGATAGGAGAGGACACAAGAGCATCCAGAGTGATGGGAGAACAGAAGATCTTCTAGAGAGAGGAGAGAACAGAAGGGCATCCACAGAGATGAGGGAACAGAAGATTATCCATAGAGAGAACAGAACAGAAGAGCATCCAGAGGGATGAGAGGACAGAATAGAATCTAGAGAGAGGAGACAACAGAAGGACATCCAGAGAGATGATGAGACAGAAGGGCATCCAGAGAGCAGAGAAGACAGAAGGGCATCCAGAAAGAGTAGAGAATAGAACGGTATCCAGAGAGCAGAGAAGACAGAAGGGCATCCAGAGAAAGGAGAAGACAGAAGGGCATCCAGTGAGAGGAGAGAACAGAAAGGCATCAAGAGAAAGGAGAAGACCAAAGCGCATCCAGAGAGAGGAGAGGACAGAAGGGCCTACATAGAGAGGAGAGAACAGAAGGGCTTCCAGAGAGTGAAGAAAACAGAAGGGCCTCAAGAGAGACGAGAGGACAGATGTGCATCTGGATAGAGGACAGAACAGAAGGGCATCCAGAGAGAGGAGAGAACAGAAGAGCATCCAGAGAGAGGAGAAGACAGAAGGGCATCCAGAGATAGGAGAGTACAGCAGAGCTTCCATAGAGAGAATAAAACAGAAAGGCAACCAGAAAGATTAGAGGACAGAAGGGATTCCAGAGAGAGAAGAGGACAGAAGGGCATGCAGAGAGAGGAGAAAACAGAAAGGAATCAGGAAAGAGGAGGAACAGAAGGTAATCCAGAAAGAGGAGACAACAGAAGGTCATCCAGATTGACAAAAAGACTGAAGGGCATACAGAGATAGGAGAGAACAGAAGGGCATCCAGAGAGAGGAGCAAACAGAAGATCATCCAGAGAGAAAAGGGAACCATAGGGCATCCAGAGGTATGAGAGGACAGAAGAGAATCTAGGGAGAGGAGAGAACTGAAGGGAATCCGGAGAGATGAGGAGACAGAAGGGCATCCAGAGAGAGGAGAGGACAGAATGGCATTTAGAGAGAGGAAAGAAAAGAAGGGCATGCAGGGAGAGGAGAAAACAGAAGGGCATCCGGAAAGAGGAGAAAACAGAAGGTAATCCAGAAAGAGGAGACAAAAGAATGTCATCAAGAGTGACAAAAAGACAGAAGGGCATCCAGAGAGAGGAGATTACAGAATGGCATTCAAAGAGAAGAGAACAGAAGAGAATCCAGAGAGAAGAGAAGACAGAAGGGCATCCAGAGAGTTGAGAGGACAGAAAAGCATGTAGAGAGAGGATAAGACAGAAGGGCATCCATAGGCAGGTGAAAACAAAAGGGCATCCAGAGAGAGGAGAAGACAGAAGGGCATCCAGAGAGATCACTGGACAGAAGAGCATCCAGTGAGTGGAGAGATTAGAAGGGCATCCAGAGAAAGGGGAAGAAACAAAGGCATGCGAAGAGAGGAGGAGACAGAAGAGCTTCCAGAGAGGAGAGAACAGATGGTCAACCAAAGTGACGACAAGACAGAAGGGCATCCAGAGAGAGGAGAGAAAAGAAGGGCTTTCAGAGAGAGGAGAGAACAGAAGGGCATGTAGAGAGAGAAGAAGACAGAAGGGCATCCAAGATAGGTGAAAAAAGAAGGGCATCCAGACAGAAGAGAAGACAAATGGGCATCTGGTTAGAGGAGAGAACCAATGGGCATCCAGAGAGAGGAGACAAAAAAGGTCATTTAGAGGGAGGAGAAAACAGAAGGGCATACAGGGAGAGGAGAGGACAGAAGGGAATCCGGAGAGATGAGAGAACTGAGGGCCTCCAGAGAGAAGGGAAGACAAAAGGGCATCCAGAGAGAGAAGAGGAAAGAAGGGAATATAGAGAGAGAAAAGGACAGAAGGTCATCCAGAGACAGGAGAGGACAGAAGGCCTTTCACAGAGAGGAGAGATCAGAAGGGCATCCAGAGAAAGGAGAAGACCAAAGCACATCCAGAGAGAGGAGAGGACAGAAGGGCCTACATAGAGAGGAGGGAACAGAAGGGCTTCCAGACAGTGAAGAAAACAGAAGGGCATCAAGAGAGAGAAGAGGACAGATGTGCATCTAGATAGAGAATAGAACAGAAGGGCATCCAGAGAGAGGAGAGAACAGAAGAGCATCCAGAGAGAGGAGAGGACAGAAGGGAATCCAAAGAGAAGAGAAAAGGGCATCCAGAGAGAGGAGAAGAAAGAAGGGCATTCAGAGATCAGAGAGTACAGAAGGTCATCCAGAGAGCAGAGAAGATAGAAGGGCATCCAGAGTGATGAGAGTACAGCAGAGCTTCCATAGAGAGAAGAAAACAGAAAGGCAACCATAAAGATTAGAGGACAGAAAGGATTCCAGAGAGAGAAGAGGACAGAAGTGCATGCAGAGAGAGGAGAAAACAGAAGGGCATCGGGAATGAGGAGGGACAGAAGGTAATCCAGAAAGAGGAGACAACATAAGATAATCCAGATTGACGAAAAGACTGAAGGGCATACAGAGAGAGCAGAGGACAGAAGAGCATCCAGAGAGAGTAGAGACACAGGGCATCCAGAGAGAAGAGAGGACAGAAGGGCATTTAGAGAGAGGAAAGTACAGAAGGGCATGCTGAGAGAGGAGAAAACAGAAGGGCATCTGGAAAGAGGAGAGAGCAGTAGGTAATCCAGAAAGAGGAGAAAATAGAATGTCATCCAGTGTGACTAAAAGAAAGAAGGGCATCCAGAGAGAGGAGAGGACAGAAGGGCATCCAAAGAGAAGAGAACAAAAGGGCATCCAGAGAGAAGAGAAGACAGAAGGGCATCCAGACAGAGGAGAGTACAGAAGGGATCCAGAGACAGGAGTGAACAGAAAGCCATCCAGAAATAGGAGAGGACAGAAGGGCATCCAGAGAGAGGAGAGGACAGAAGGGCATCCAGAGAGAGAACGGAACAAAAGGGCATCCATAGGGATGAGAGGCAGAAGAGAATCTAGAGAAAGGAGAGAACAGAAGGCCATCCAGAGAGATGAGAAGACAGAAAGGCATAGAGAGAGAGAGAGAGAGAGAGAGAGAGAGAGAGAGAGAGAGAAGAGGACAGAGTGACATCCAGAGAGAGTAAAGAACAGAAGGACATACAGAGAGAGGAGAAGATAGAAGGGCATCAGGAAATAGGAGAGAACAGAAGGACATCCAGAGGGAGGAGACAACAGAAGGTCATCACGAGTGATGAATATACAGAAGGGCATCCAGAGAGAGGAGAGGGCAAAAGGGCATCCATAGAAAGAGAAGACAGAAGGGCATCCAAAGAGAGGAGAAGACAGAAGGGCATTAGGGAGAGTAGAGGACAGAAGGGGATCCGGAGAGAGGAGAGAACTGAAGGGCATCCAGAGAGAAAGGAAGACAGAAGGGCATCCAGAGAGAGGATAGAACAGAAGAACATCCAGAAAAAGGAGAAGTCCGAAAGGCATCCAAAGAGAGGAGAGGACAGAAGGGCCTACATAGAGAGGAGAGAACAGAAGGGCATCCAGAGAGAGGAGAGACAGAAGGGCATCCAGAGAGAGGAGGGACAGAAAGGCATGTAGAGAGGAGAAGACAGAAGTGCATCCAGAGAGATGAGAGAACAGAAGAGCATCCAGAGAGAGGAGAGGAGACAAGGGCATCCAGAGATATGAGTGAACCGAAGATCTTCCAGAAAATTGAGAGAACAGAAGGGCATCCTCCGAGATAAGCGAACAGAAGATCGTCAAGGGTGAGAAGGGAACAGAAGGCCACCCAGAGGGATAATAGTAAAGAATAGAATCTAGAGAGAGATTAGAACAGTAGGGCATCCAGAGAGATGATGAGATAGAAGGCCATCCCGAGAGAGGAGACAACAGAAGGTCATCCATCGTGACGAAAAGACAGAAGGGCATCCAGAGAGGAGAACAGAAGGTCATCCAGAGAGAGGAGAGTAAAGAAGGGCATACATAGAGAGGAAAGAACAGAAGTAGATCCAATGAGAGTAGAGAATGGAATGGTATCCAGTGAGCAGAGAAGAGAGAAGGGCATTCACAGAAAGGAGAAGACCGAAGGACAACCAGTGAGAGGACAGAACAGAAAGGCATCAAGAGAGAGGAGAGGACAGAAGGGCATCCAGAGAGAGGAGAGGACAGAAGTGAATCCAGAACAAGGAGAAGACGTAAGGACATTCAGAGAGAGGAGAGAGCATTAGGGCATCCAGAGAGAGGAGAAGATTGAAGGGAATCCAAAGAGATGAGAAAATAGATTGGCATCCATAAAGAGGAGAGAACAGAAGGGCATCCATAGAGAGGAGAGGACAGAAGGGCATCCACAGTGAAGGAAGAACAGAAGAGCATCGAGAGAGAGGATAGAACCAAAGGGCATCCAGAGAGAGGAGAAGACAGAAGGGCATACAGAGAGAGAAGAGTAAAGAAGGGCATACAGAGAGAGGAGAGAACAGAAGCACATCCACAGAGAGGGGAGAACAGAAGAGCATCAAAAGACAGGAGAGAATAGAAGGGCATCCAAAGAGAGGAGAGGGCAGAAGGGCATCCAGAGATATGAGAGTACAGAAGGGCATTCTGAGAGATGAGAGAACAGAAAGGAATGCAGAGAGAGGAGAGGACAGAAGGGCCTCCAGGGAGAGGAGAAGACAGAAGGGCATCCTGAGAGAGGAGAAGACAAAAGGGCATCCAGAGAGATAAGAGAACAGAGGAGTATCCATAGAGAGAATATAATAGAAGGGCATCCATATAGAAGAGAAGACAGAAGGGCATTCGGGGAGAGGAGAAAATAGAAGGGCATACAGAGAGAGGAGAAGACAGAAGGGCTTCCAGCGAGAGGAAAGGACACAAGAACATCCAGAGTGATGAGAGAACAGAAGATCTTCCATAGAAAGGAGAGAACAGAAGGGCATGCAGAGAGATAAGCAAACAGAAGATCATCCAGAGAGAGAAGAGAAGAAAAAGGCATCCAGAGATATGACACGGCAGAAGGGAATCGAGAGAGAGGAGATGACAGAAGGGCATTCAGAGAGAAGAGAAGACAGAAGGGCATCCAGAGACAGGAGAAGACAAAAGGGCATTTAGAGAGATAAGAGAACAGAGAAGCATCCATAGAGAGAATATAATAGAAGGGAATCCAGAGAGATGAGAGGACAGAAAGGAATATAGAGAGAGGAGAATATGGAAGGGCATGTAGAGAGAGGAGAAGACAGAAGGGCATACAGAGAGAGGTGAGCACAGAAGAGCATCCAGAGAGAAGAGAACAGAAGGGCATCTAGAGAGAGGAGAGTAAAGAAGGGCATACAGAGAGAGGAGAGAACAGAAGGGCATCCAGAAATATGAGAGAACAGAAGGGCATCCAGTTAGAGGAGAGGACAGAAGGGCATCCACAGATTGGGAAGAACAGAAGAGCATCGAGAGAGAGGAGACAACATAAGGGCATCCAAAGAGAGGAGAGGACAAAAGGGCATCCTGAGAGAGGAGAGAACAGAAGGGCATCTGGAGAAAGGAGAGGACAGAAGGTCTTCCAGAGAGAGAAGAAGACAGAAGGGCATCCAGAGAGATTAGAGGACAGAAGAGAATCTAGAGAGAAAAGAGAACAGAAGAGAAACCAGACATATGAGAGGACAGAAATATCCAGAGAGATGAGGACAGTAGGGCATCCAGAGAGAGGAAAGGACAAAACGGCATCTGGAGAGAGGAGAGAACAGAAGGGCATCCAGAGAGAGGAGAGTATAGAAGAGCTTCGACGAGAGCAGAAAACAGAAGGACATCAAAGGAGAGGAGAGGACAGAAGAGCATCCAAAGAGAAGAGAAGGCAGAAAGGCATCAAGAGAGTAGATAGGACACAAGGGCATCCAGAGAGATGAGAGAACAAAAGAACATCCAGAGAGAGAAGACAACAGAAGGGCATCCAGAGAGAGGGGAAGACAGAAGGGCATCCAGATAGAACAGAGAACAGAAGGGCATACAGAGTGAGGAGAGAACAGACAGGTATCAAGAGAGGAGAGGAAAAAATGGCATCCAGAGAGAGGAGAGGACAGAACGACATCCAGTAAGAGAAGATAACAGAAGGGCATCTAGTGAGAAGAGAATACAAAAGGATATCCAGAGTAAGGAGAAAATTGTCGGGCATCCAGAAAGAGGAGAATACTGAAGGGCATCGAGAGAATCGAGAGAACAAAAGGCTATAGGGAGAGAGGAGAAGACAGAAGAGCAACTAGAGAGAGGAGAGGACAGAAGGGCATACAGAGAAAGGAGAGCACAAAGAAGAATCCAGAGAGACAAGAGAACAGAAGGGTATCCAGAGAGAATAAAGGACAAAAGGGCATCTTGAGATAGGAGAGAAGAGCAGCGCATCCACAAAGAGGAGACAAAAAAGAATCCAGAGAGAGGAGAGAACAGTAGGGCATCCAGAGAGAGGAGAGGACAGAAGGGCAATCAGAAGGAGGAGAGGACAGAAGAGCATCCAGAGAAAGGAGAGAACAGAAGGGCATCCATGGAGAGGAGAGTTCAGAAGGGCATGCACAGAGAGGAGAGAACAGATGGGCATCCAGAGAGCAGAGAAGACAGAAGGGCATGCAGAGAGAGTATGGAATAGAATGGTATCCAGAGAGCAGAAAAGTAAAAAGGGCCTCCAGAGAAAGAAGACAGAAGGGCATCCAGTGATAGGAGAGAACAGAAGGGCATCCAGAGAGCAGAGAAGACAGAAGGGCATCCATAGAGAGGTGAAAACAGAAGTGCATCCAGAGAGAGAGGAGGAGAGAGAAGGGCATCCATAGTGAAGAGAACACAGAAGAGCATCCAGAGAGAGGGGAGATCAGAAGGTCATCTATAGAGAGGAGAAGACAGAAGGACATCCAGAGAGATGAGAGGACAGAAGGGAAACCAGACAGAGGAGAGAACAGAAGGGCATTAAATGTGAGGAGAGGACACAAGTGCATCCAGAGAGAGGAGAGAAAAGAAAGGCATGTAGAGAGAGCAAAGAACAGAAGGGCATCCACAAATTGGGAAGAACAGAAGAGCATCGAGAGAGAGGAGACAACATAAGGGCATCCAAAAATAGGAGAGGACTGAAGGGCTTCCAGAGAGAAGAGAGAACAGAAGGGCATCTGGAGTGAGGAGAGGACAGAAGGTCTTCCAGAGAGATAAGAAGACAGAAGGGCATACAGAGAGATTAGAGGACTGAAGAGAATCTAGAGAGAGAAGAGAACAGAAAGGCAACCAGAGATATGAGAGGACAGAAGGAAATCCAGAGAGAGCAGAGGACAATAGGGCATGCAGAGAGACAAGAGAACAGAAAGGCATACAGAGATATGAGAGGACAGAAGGAAATCCAGAGAGAGCAGAGGACAGTAAGGCATCCAGAGAGAGGAGAGGACAGAAGGACATCCGGAGAGAGGAGAGAGAATAAAGGCATACAGAGAGAGGAGAAGACAGAATGGCATCCATAGAGTGGAGAGTAAAGAAGGGCATACAGAGAGATGAGAGAGCAGAAGGGCATCCCAATAGAGGAGAGGGCAGAAGGGCATCCAGAGAGAGGAGAGAACAGAGGGCATCCAGAGATAGGAGAGGACAGAAGGTCTTCCAGAGAGAGAAGACAGAATGGCATCCAGAGAGATTAGAGGACAGAAGATAATCTAAAGAGAGAAGAGAACATAAAGGAAACCAGAGATATGAGAGGACAAAAGGAAATCCAGAGAGAGGAGAGGACAGTAGGGCATCCAGAGAGGGTAGAGGACAGAAGGTCATCCGGAGAGAGGAGAGAACAGAAGGGCATCCAGAGAGAGAAGACCGAAGGGCATCAAGTGAGAGGAGAATAAAATGGATATCCAGAGAGAGGAGAATACAGAAGGGCATGCGGAGAGAAGAGAGAATAAAAGAGCATCGGATGAGAGGAGAAAACCAAAGGTCATCAAAAGAGAGGAGAGGACAGAAGGGCATCCAGAGAAAAAAGAAGACAGAAGGGCATCCAGAGAGAGAGGAGAGGACACAAGGTCATCAAGAGAGAGGAGAAGACAGAAGGACATGCCAAAAAAAGAGAGTACAGAAGGGCATCTAGAGAGATGTGAGTACAGGAGAGAATCCAGAAAGAGGAGAGAACAGAACCCCATCCAGAGAGAGCAGAAGACTGAAGGACATAGACAGAGAGAAGAGGACTGAAGGGTGTCCGGAGAGAGGAGAAGAGAGAAGGGCATCCAGAGAGAGGAGAGGACAGAATGGCATCCAGTGAGAGGAGATAACAGAAGGGCATCTAGAGAGGAGAAGACAGAGGATATGAAGTGTAAGGAGAAAATTGTTGGGCATCCAGAGAGAAGAGAAGACTGAACGGCATCGAGAGAACAGAAGGGCATAAGGAGAGAGGAGAAGACAGAAGGGCAACTAGAGAGAGGAGAGGACAGAAGGGCATCCAGAGAGAGGAGAGCACAAAAGCGAATCCAGAGAGACGAGAGAACAGAAGGATATACATAGAGAATAGAGGACACAAGGGCATCTTGAGAGAGGTGAGAAGAGCAGCGCATCCACAGAGAGGAGAAGACAAAAAAAGAATCCAGAGAGAGGAGAGAACAGTAGGGCATCCAGAGAGAGGAGAGGACAGAAGGAAATCCAGAGAGAGGAGAGGACAAAAGAGCATCCATAGAAAAGAGAGAACAAGAGGGCATCCATGGAGAGGAGAGGTCAGTAGGGCATGCAAAGAGAGGAGAGAACAGATGGGTTTCCAGAGAGCAGAGAAGACAGAAGGGCATGCAGAGAAAGGAGAAGACAGAAGGGCATCCAGTGAGAGGAGAGAACAGAAGGGCATCCATAGAGAGGTGAAAACAGAAGTGCATCCAGAGAGAGAGGAAAAGAGAGAAGGGCATCTGGAGTGAAGAGAAGACAGAAGAGCAACCGGAGAGAGGAGAGATCAGAAGGTCATCCAGAGAGAGGAGAAGACAGAAGGACATCCAGAGAGAGAAGAGAGACGAGACGTGAATCCAGACAGAGGAGAGAACAGAAGGTCATAAAAAGAGAGGAGAAGACACAAGTGCATCAAGAGAGAGGAGAGAACA
Source organism: Arvicanthis niloticus (assembly GCF_011762505.2). NCBI lineage: Eukaryota > Metazoa > Chordata > Mammalia > Rodentia > Muridae > Arvicanthis > Arvicanthis niloticus. The sequence continues at coordinate 71,221 of NW_023045111.1, read as the reverse complement.
GAAAGGCATGTAGAGAGAGGAGAGGACAGAAGGGCATCCCCAGATTGGAAAGAACAGTAGAGCATCGAGAGCAAGGAGACAACATAAGGGCAACCAAATAGAGAAGAGGACAGAAGTCATCCAGAGAGAGGAGAAGACAGAAGGGCATCTGGAGAGAGAAGAGAACAGAAGGGCATCCAGAAAGAGGAGAGAACAGAAGGGCATCCAGAGAGAGGATAAAACAGAAGGAAATCCAGAGAGAGGAGAGAACAGAAGGGTATCCAGAGAGAGGAGGGAGCACACTAGCATCCAGAGAGAGGAGAAGAGAGAAGGGCATCCAGAGAGAGGAGAGAGCAGAAGGGCATCCAGTGAGAGGAGAGAACTGAGGGGCATTCGGAGGGAGGAGAAGGCCAAAGGGCATCCAGAGAGAGGAGAGGACAGAAGGGCATTCAGAGAGAGGAGAGGACAGAAGGGTATCCAGAGAGTGGAGAGAACAGAAGGGCGTCCAGAGAGAGGAGAGAACAGAAGGGTATCCAGGGAGAGGAGAGGTCAGAAGGGCATCCAGAGAGAGGAGAAGACAGAAGGGCATCTGGATAGAGGAGAGAAAAGAAGGTCATCCAGAGAGAGTAGACAAAAGCAGGCCATCCATAGATATGAAAAGACAGATGGGCATCCCGAGAGAGGAGAGAGCAGAAGGGCATCCAGAGAGAGGAGAAGACAGAAGGACATCCAGAGAGAGGAGAGAACAGAAGGACATCCAGAAAAAGGAGAGAACAGAAGTTCATCCAGAGAGACGAGAGAGCAGAAGGGCATCCAAAGAGAGAAGACAGAAGGGCATCCAGAGAGAGGAGAGATCAGAAGGGCATCCAGAAAAAGGAGATAACAGAAGGACTTACAGAGAGAGGAGAGAGCAGAAGGGCATCTAGAGTGAGGAGAAGACTGAGGGGCATCTGGAGAGAGGAGAGAACAGAAGGGCATCCAGAAAGAGGAGAGAACAGAAGGGCATCCAGAGAGAGGAGAAGGCCAAAGGGCATCCAGAGAGAGGAGAGAACAGAAGGGCATTCAGAGAGAGGAGAGAAGAGAAGGGCATCCAGAGAGTGGAGAGAACAGAAGGGCGTCCAGAGAGAGGAGAAAACAGAAGGGCATCCAGAGAATTGGGAAGATAGAACGCCATCCAGTGAGAGGCGAGGACATCCCGAGAGAGGAAAGAACAGAAGTGCATCCAGAGAGATGAGAGAACAGGGGTGAATCCAGAAAGAGGAGAGAATAGATGCCCATCAGAGAGAGCAGAAGACTGATGGACATCCAGAGAGAGAAGAGGACTAAAGGGCATCCGGAGACAGGAGAAGACAGAAGGGCATCCAGAGAGAGGAGAGGAGAGAATGGCATCTAGTGAGAAGAGAGAACAGAAGGGCATCTGGTGAGAGGAGAAGACAGAAGGGTATCCAGAGTAAGGAGAATATTGTCGGGCATTCAGAGAGAGGAGAAAACAGAAGGGCATAGGGAGAGAGGAGAAGAGAGAAGGGCATCCAGAGAGAGGAGCGGACAGAAGGGCATGAAGAGAGAGGAGAGCAAAGAAGGGCATTCAGAGAGACGAGAGTACCGAAAGGCATCCAGAGAGAATTGAGGACAGAAGGGCAACTAAAGAGAGGAGAGAAGAGAAAGGCATCTAGATAGAGAAGACAGAAGGGCATCCAGAGAGAGGAGAGGACAGAATGGCATCTAGTGAGAAGAGAAAACAGAAGGGCATCTGGTGAGAGGAGAAGACAGAAGAGTATCCAGAGTAAGGAGAATATTGTCGGGCATCCAGAGAGAGGAGAAAATGAAAGTCATAGGGAGATTGGAGAAGAGAGAAGGGCATCCAGAGAGAGGAGAGGACAGAAGGGCATGAAGAGAGAGGAGTGCAAAGAAGGGCATTCAGAGAGACGAGAGTACCGAAAGGCATCCAGAGAGAATTGAGGAAAGAAGGGCAACTAAAGAGAGGAGAGAAGAGAAAGGCATCTAGATAGAGGAGAGCTCAGAAGGGCATCCAGTGAGAAAAGAGGACAGAAGGGCATCCAGAGAGAGGAGAGTGAAGAAGGGCATCCAGTGAGAGGGGAGGACAGAAGGGATCTAGAGAGAGTTGGGAACAGAAAGCCATCCAGAGAGAGGAGAAGACAGAAGCGCATCTAGATAGAGGAGAGAACAGAAGGGCATCCTGAATAGGAGGAGATCGAAGTGAATCCAGAGAGAGGAGTGTACAGAAAGGTATTCGGAAAAGAGGAGAAGACATAAGGGCATCCAGAGAGAGAGAGAACAGAAGGGCATCCAGAGAGAGGAGAAGACAGAAGTCCATCCAGAGATGCGAGAAAACACAGAGGCATCCAGAGAGAATAGAGGACAGAAGAGCATCTAGAGAGATTAGACAACAGAATTTTATCCAGAGAGAGGAGAGAACAGAAGGACATCCTGAAAGAGGAGAGAACAGATGGGCATTCAGATGAAGGAGAATACAGAATGGTATCCAGAGAGAGGAGAGGAAAGAAGGGCATCCCAAGAGAGGAAAAGACAGAAGGGCATCCATAGAGAATAGACGACAGAAGGGCATAGAGTGAGAAGAAAGAACAGAAGAGCATCCAGAGAGAAAACAGACAGAAGGGATTCTAGAATGTGGAGAGAATTGTAGGGCATCCAGAGAGAGGAGAAGACATAAGGGCATCGGAAGAAAGGAGAGAAGAGAAGGGCATCGGGAGAGAGGAGAAGACAGAAGGTCATCCAGAGAGAGGAGATGACAGAAGAGCATCCAAAGAGAGGAGAAAACAGAAGGGCATACTGAGATAGGAGAGAACAGAAGGGCATCAAGAGAGAGGAGAAGAGAGAAATGCATACAGAGAGAGAAGAGAACAGAAGGGCATGGGGAAAGAGGAGAGAACAGAAGGGCATCCAGAAAGAGGAGAAGACAGAAGGGAATCAAGAGAGAGGAGAGAACCAAAGGGCTTCCAGAGAGAGAAAAGGACACAAGGACATCCAGAGAGGAGAGAACAGAAGGGCATCAAGAGAGAGGAGAGAACAGAAGGGTATCCATAGAGAGGAGAGGACAAAAGGGCATCCAGAGAGAGAGGAGAGAACAGAAGGGCATCCAGAGAAAGGAGAAGACAGAAGGGCATCCAGAGACACGAGAGGACATAAGGACATCCCGAGAGAAGAGAGAACAGAAGCACATCCAGAGAGATGAGAGAACATTAGAGAATCCAGAAAGAGGAGAGAACAGAAGCCCTTCCAGATAGAGCAGAAAACTGAAGGACATCCAGAGAGAGAAGAGGACTGAAGGGGATCTGGAGAGAGAAGAAGACAGAAGGGCATCCAGAGAAAGGAGAGAACATAATGACATCCAGAGAGTGGAGAAGACAGAATGGCATCCAGAGAGATGAGAAAACAGAAGCACATTCAGAGAGATGAGAGAACAGGAGAGAACCCAGAAAGAGGAGCAAACAGAAGCCCATCCAGAGCGAGCAGAAGACTGAAGGACATCCAGAGAATGAAGAGTACTGAAGGGCATCTGGCGAGAAGAGAATACAGAAGGGCATCCAGAGAGAGGAGAGGACAGATTGGCATCCAGTGAGATGAGAGAACAGAAGGGCATCTGGTGAGAGGAGAAGAGAGAAGGGTATCCAGTGTGAGGAGAAAATTGTCGGGCATCCAGAGAGAAGAGAAAAGAGAAGGGCATAGGGAGAGAGGAGAAGACAGAAGGGCATCCAGAGAAAGGAAAGGAGAGAAGGGCATCCAGAGAGAGGAGAGCACAGAAAAGCATCCAGTGAGACGAGAGAACATAGAGGCATCCAGAGAGAATAGAGGACAGAAGGGATTCTAGAGAGAGGAGAGAAGAGAATGTCATCCAGCCAGAGGAGAAGACAAAAAGGGAATCCAGAGAGAGGAGAGAACAGAAGGGCATCCAGTGAGAATAGAAGACAGAAGGGCATCCAGAGAGAAGAGTGGACAGAAGGGCATCCAGAGAGAGGAGAGTGAAGAAGGGCATCCATGGGGAGTAGATGTCAGAAGTGCATCCAGAGAGAGGAGAGAACAGAAAGCCATCCAGAGATAGGAAAAGACAGAAATGCATCCACAGAGACGGGAGAACTTAAGGGCATCCAGAGAGCAGAGAAGACAGAAGGGCATCCTGGGAGAGTAGAGAATAGAACAGTATCCAGAGAGCAGAGAAGACAGAAGAATATCCAGAGAGAGGCGAGAACATAAGGGCATCCAGAGAGAATAGAAGACAGAAGGGCATGTAGAGAGAGCAGAGAACAGAAGGGTATCCAGAAAGAGGAGGAGAAAAGAAGGCCTCGGGAGATAGGATAAGACAGAAGTGCATCCAGAGAGAGGAGAGGACAGAACGGCTTTCAAGAGAGAGGAGAGAAAAGAACGGCATCCAGAGAGAGGAGAGAACAGAAGGGCATCAAGAGAGAGAATAGAACAGAAGGGCAACCAGAGAAATGCGAAGACAGAAGGGCATCCAGAGAGAATAGAGGACAGAAGGACATCCCGAGAGAAGAAAGTACAGAAGCACATCCAGAGAGATGAGAGAACAGGAGAGAATCCAGAAAGAGGAGAGAATAGAAGACCATCCAAAGAGAGCAGAAGACTGACGGACATCTAGAGAGAGAAAAGGACTGAAGGGCATCCGTATAGAGGAGAAGACAGAAGGGCATACAGAGAGAGGAGAGGACAGAATGGAATCAAGTGAGATGAGAGAACAGAAGGGCATCTGGTGAGAGGAGAAGACGTAAGGGTATCCAGAGTGAGGAGAAAATTGTCGGGCATCCAGAGAGATGAGAAAACAGAAAGACATCCAGGGAAACTAGAGAATAGAACGGTATGCAGACAGAGAATGCAGAAGGGAATCCAGAGCGAGGAGAGAACAGAAGGGCATCTAGAGAGAGGAAAAGCCAGAAGGGATGTTTCTGTTTTGAACTATGGAAAAGCACACCCCTGTGGTGAACATCAGTGTGGACGACCCTGTTGTGGACAGTGGGAAAACATCTCTTTGGTGGACAGTCCGGTGGACATCTTGTGGTTGACAGGAAAAAGATGTCCCTGTGGTGAAGAGTGCTGAGGACAACTCTATGTTGGACATTGGTGAGAACATCTCTGTGGTGAACATTGGGCAGGATGTCCCTGTGGCTGACTAAGTGTAGAACATTCCCGTGGTGGACAGTGGGGTGGTGGTTTCTGTGCTGGACAGTGGGAAGGATGTCCTTGTGCTGGACAGTGAGGAGGACGTCCCTGTGGTGGACAGTGGAACAGACATCACTGTGGTGGACAGTAGAGATGACCTCCCTGTGGTAGACAGTAAGAAGGATAGCCCTATTCTGGAACGTGAGAAAGACGTTTATGTTGTGGATTTTAAAAAGGATGTCACTTTTGTGGACATTGCGAAGGACCTCCTTGTGGTGCACAGTTATAAGGATATCCCTCTGGTGGACAGGGATGAGGACATCCCTGTGGTGGACAACTGGGAGGAACTCTGTGGTGGACAGTGGGAAGGACATCTCTGTGGTGGACAGTGAAGAGGAGCACTCTGTGTTGGATAGTTGAGTTCCCTGTGCTGGACAGTGATGAGGACATCCCTGTGGTGGACAGTGGGGAGGACGTTTCTGTGGTGCACAGGAAAACACTATTTTGGTGGACCTTGGGAATGATGTCCCTGTTTTGGAGAGTGCAGAGCACATCACTGTGGTGGACAGTGGTGATGATGACATTGTGGACAGTGGGGAGGATGTTCCTGTAGTGCACAAGAAAACGTCTCTTTGGTGGACAGTGGGAAGTATTTGCATGGAGTGGAGATTGCAGTGAACATCTCTGCAATGGACAGTGGCAAGAACATTTCTGTTATGCAAAGAAGAATATCCCTGTGGTGCACAGTGGAAAGGATGTTCCTGTGGTGAACAGTGAGAAGGATTTACCACTGGTGGACATTGTTGAGGATGACCCTGTGGTAAATAGTGGTAAGGATGTCCCTGTGGTGGACAGCAGGGAGAAACTTTCTGTGATGGACAGTGGGTAGGATATCCCTGTGATGGAAAGTGGCGAGGTAGTCACTGAGGTGGTCAATGGGAAGGACATCCCTGTGGTATAGAGTGGTGAGTACTTCACTGAAGTGCACAATGAGGTGGACATGCCTGTGGATTACACTGTGTAGGACATCCGTGTGGTGGACTATGAGGAGGATCTCCCTGTGGAGGATGGTTGCGAGGACTTCCCTGTGGTGGACAGTGGGGTGGATGTCAATGTAGTCGACAGATGGAAAGACGTCCCTGTGGTGGACAGTGGGAAGGGCATTTCTTTGTTTTATAGTGGGAAGGACATCCATGTTGTGGACAGTGGGGAGGACCTCCCTGTGGTGGACAGTAGGAAGGATGTCCCTGTAGTGGACCTTGGTGAGGACACCCCTTGGATGGACCATGTGGAAAACATCCCTGTGGTGGAAAGTGGGGAGGACGTCCCTTTGGCTGACACTGGGGAATAAGTCCCTGTGGTAGACAGTTGGAAGGATGTCTTTCTGGTGGACAGCGGGAAGGACCCCCTGTGGTGGATAATTGGAAGGATGTGCCTGCTGTAAACAGTGGAGAGGATTTCCCTTAGGTGGACAGTGTGGAGTACGTCCCTGTGGTGGACAGTGGTCAGGATGTCTTTTGGTGGGCAGTGGTGATGATGTTTCTCTGGGGCAAAGGAGAATGTCCCTTTGGTAGACATTGGGAATGGTGTCCCTGTTGTGGATTGTGCGGAGAACATCTCTGGGGTCGACAGTGGAGAGGACATCCATGGTGTGCACAGGAAGATGTTCCTGTGGTGCACAAGGGTGAGGACATCCCTGTTGTGCACGGGAGGATGTCCTTGTTGTGCACAGTGGGGAGGATGTCCTTGTGGTGAACAGTGAGAAGGACATCCCGGTGGTGGAGAGCTGGGAGGAACTCTCTGTGGTGGACAGTGGGAAGGACGTCTCTGTTGTGGACAGTAGAAAGGACTTCTCTTTAGTGGACTTTGGGGAATACATTCATTTGGTGGACAATGGGGAGGACGTCCTTTGGTGGAGAGTGTTAAGGAAGTTTCTCAGGTGTAAAGGAGAACGTCATTTAGTGGACATTGGATATGATGTCCCTGCATTGGAGTGTGCAGAGGACATCTCTGGGGTAAACTGTGGTGAGGACATTCCTGGTGTGCAAAGGCAGACATTCCTGTGGTGCACAAGGGTGAGGACATCACTGTTGTGCACAGGAGAATTTCCCTGTGGTGCACAGTGGGGAGGATGTCCTTGTGGTGAACAGTGAGAAGGATGTTCCTGTTTTGGACAGCTGGGTGGACCTCTCTATGGTTGACAGTAGGAAGGACCTCCCTGTGATGGCTAGTGGGTAGGATGTCCATATGGTGGACAGTGGAGTGGACATCCCTGTTTTGGACAGTGGGGAGGACTTTACTGTTGTGGACAGTTGGAAGGACGTCATTGTGGTGGACAGCTGGGAGGACTTCTCTTTGGTTGACAGTGAAAAAGATGTCCAGTGATGGACAATGATGAGGAGTATGTTGGACAGCGCAGAGGACAGCCTTGTAGACTGTAGTAAGAACTTGTAGTAAGAACAAAGTTCCTGTGGTGCACAAGAGAATTCTCTTTGGTGGACAGTGAGAAGGGTGTCCTTGTAGTGGGGAGTTCAGAGGACATCTCTGGGGAGTACAGTGGTGAGAACATCCCTGTTGTCACAGGAGGATGTCCCTGAGATGTACAGTGGGGAGGACATCACTGTGGTGGACAGGCAGAAAAATGTTCCTGTTGTGGACAGTGGGGAGGACCTCCCTGTGGTGGACAATGTGTAAGATGTCTCTGTAGTTAACAGTGTGGAGGATATTCATGTTGTGGACAGTGGTGAAAATGTTCCTGTAGTGGACATTGGAGAGGACAACCATGTTGTGAACAGTGGTAAGGATGTCCTCTTGGTACACAGGAGGATGTCCCTGTGGTGGATAATGGGAATGACATCTCTATGGTGAACAGTTGAAAGGACGTCCCTGTGATTTACAGTTGTGAGGACCTCCCTGTGGTGGGCAGTGGAAAGAACGTTTCTGTGGTGGACAGTGGTATATACATGTTTGTTGTAAACAGTGGCGAGGACGTCAATCTGGTAGACAGTGGAAAAGACATCCTTGTGGTGGACAATAGAGAGGACTACCCTGTGGTGGACAGTGGGAAGGAGGTCCCTGTGGTGGACAGTGGAAAGGACATATAAGTTGTGGACAGTGGGAAGGACGTCCCTGTTGTGGACATTGAGATAGATCTCTTTGTGGTGGACAGTGGAAAGGGTGTACCTCTGGTGGACAATGGGGAGGACCTACTTGTGATGGACAGTGGGAAGGAGATCCCTGTTATTATCTGAGGAGAGGATATCACTGAAGTGGACAGTCTTAAGGATGTCGTCTTGGTGGACAGCGGGGAAGACTTTTCTAGTTTGAATAGTGGAAAGGATATCACTGTTGTAGACAGTGGGGAGCAAATTCAAGTGGTGGACGGTGGGGAGTATTTCCCTGTGATGTACAGTGGGGAGGATATTACTGTGGTGCACTGGAGAATATCCCTGTGGTGCATAGTTGGAAGGATGCCCATATGGTGGAGAATGCGGAGGACATATCTGTTCTGGACAGTGGTTAGGACATCCCTGTTGTGCACAGGGGGATGTCACTATGTTGCACATTGGGGAGGATGTCCCTGTTGTTTTCAGTGGGAAGGATTCGCTGTGTTTGATAGTTGGGAGGACATCCGTGTTGTGGACAGTTAGGAGGATGTCCCTGTGTTGGAAAGTTGAGAGGATTTCACTGTAGTAGACAGTGTGGATGATGGCCTTGTGGACAGTAAGAAGAATGCTCTGGTGGTGCACAAGAGAATGTCTCTTTGGTGGACAGTGAGAATGATGTCCTTGAAGTGGGGAGTGCAGAAGACATCTCTGGGGTAGACAATGGTAAAAACATCCCTGTTTTTCACACAGGATTTCCCTGTGGTGTACAGTGGAAAGGACATCCCTGTAGTGGACAGTGAAGAGGACGTCCCTGTGATGGACCATTGAAATGTCATTTTTGTGGTCGACTGTGGGAACGACGTCCCTTTGGAGGACAGTGTTGAGGACAAAAATGTGGTGGACAGGCAGAAGGTTGTTCCTGTGGTAGACGGAGGGGAGGACATCCCTGTGGTGGACAGTGGGTAGGATGTCCCTGTGGTTTACAGTGCAGAGGATATTCTTGTGGTGGACTGTGGTGATAACTTCCATGTAGTGCATATTGTTGAGGACAACCATTTTGTGGACAGTGGTAAAGATGTCCTTGTAGTACACAGGAGGATGTCTCTGTGGTGGACAGTGGGAAGAATGATCCAGTGGTGGACTGTTGGGAAGGAACTCCTTGGGGTGGACAGTTGGGAGGATGTCCCTGTGGTGGACAGTGGGTAGGACAATACTGTTGTGGACACTGTGATGGATGTATTTGTGAAGGACAATGGGGCGTAATTCCCTGTTGTGTACAGTGGGATCGATGTTTCTGTAGTGGACAATTGGGAGCATATTTGTGTGGTGGACAGTTAGGCAGAAGTCCCTGTGGTAAACAGTGGGAAGGAAGTCCTTTTTGTGGACAGAGAAAGGATGTCCATGTGGTGGACAATGGGAAGGACGTCCCTGTTGTAGGCAGTGGGGAGGTTCTCCCTGTGGTGGACAGTGTGAAGGACATAACTGTGGTGAACAGCAGGGAGGACCTCTCTGTGTTAGACAGTGGTAAAGATGTCCCTGTGATATACAGTGATGAGTATGTTTCTGTGGTGAAGAGTGGAAAGGACGTCCCTGTAGTGGACAGTAGTAAGGACTTCCCAGTCCTGGATATTCGGAAGGATGTCCCTGTGGTGAACAGTCGAAAGGATTTTTCTGTGGTGGACAGTGGAGAGGACCTCCTAATGGTGGAAAGTGGAAAGGATGTAACAGTGGTGGACAGCGGGTAGGACATATCTCTGGTGGACAGTGGGTAGTACGTTCCTGTGGTGGACACTGGGGAGGACGCCACTGTGGTGGACAGTGGGAAGGAGGTCCCTGTGGTGGGCACTGGGAAGGACTTTTATGTTGTGGACTGTGGGAAGAATGCCTCTGTTGTAGACATTAGGAAAGATCTCCTTGTGGTGAACTTTGGGAAGAATGTCCCTCTTGTGGACAGAGGTGAGGACATCACTTAGGTGGACAGTGAGAAGAACATCCCTTTGGTGGTCAGTGGGGAAGACCTTTCTTTTGTGGACAGTGGGAAGGACATCACTGTTGTGGACAGTGGGGAGGATGTCACTGGTTTGGACAGTGGTAAGGACATCCATGTGGTGGACAGCAGAGAGGACCTTTCTGTGGTGAACAGTGGGAAGAAGGTCCATGTGTTGGACAGTGGGGAGGATATTTATGTTGTGGATTGTGGGAAGGACGTCAATGTTGTGGACATTGGGAAGGACCTCCGAGTGCTGAACAGTGGAAATCATGTCCTTCTCGTGGACAGTAGGGAGAAACACCATGTGGTGGACAGTTTAAAGATGTCTCTGTGGTGGACATAGGAAAGGACATCATTTAGTGGACATTGGGAAGAACATTCCTGTTGTGGACATCAGGGTGTACCTTTCTGTGCTGGACAGTGGGAAGGACATGCCTGTTGTGGACAATTGAGAGGTCATCCCTGTGGTGGACAGTGGAAAGGACATCACTTAGATGAACAGTAGAGAAGACCTCCCTGTGGTGGACAGTGGGAAGGACATTTATGTTGTAAACTGTGGGAAGAACATCTCTGTTGTGGACATTGGGAAAGACCTCTTCTAGTGAACTGTGAGAAGAATGTCCCTCTTGTGGACAGAGGGAAGGACGTCACTTAGGTGAACAGTGGTAAGGACATTCCTCTGGTGGAGAGTAGAGAGGATCTTTCTGTTGTGCACAGTGGGAAGTAGGTCTATGTGTTGGACAGTGGGGAGGACATTTATGTTTTGGAATGTGGGAAGGACGTCCATGTTGTGGACATTTGGAAGGACTTTTGTGTGGTGGACCATGGAAAGCATGTCCCTCGCGTGGACAGTGGGGAGAAACACCATGTGGTGAACAGTGGGAAGGATGTCTCTCTGATGGACATAGGGGAGGACATCATTTAGTGAACATTGGGAAGTACGTTCCTGTTGTGGACAGCAGGGTGTACCTTTCTTTGCTGGACAGTGGGAAGGACATGCCTGTTGTGGACAGTGTGGAGGACATCACTTTGGTGAACAGTGGAAAGGACATCCCTGTGTTGGACAGTAGAGAGGACTCCCCTGTGGTGTACAGTGGGAAGGAGGTCCCTGTGGTGGACAATGGAAATGATATGCCTGTTGTGGACAGGGCAGAGGACATCACTGTGGTGGACAGTGTAAGGGACATACCTGTGGTGGACAGTATAGAGCCCTTCCCTGTGGTGGACAGTGAGAAAAAGGTCCCTGTGGTTGACATTGGAATGAAATATATGTTGTGGACTGTGGGAAGGATGTCCCTGTTGTGGACATTGGGAAAGAGCTCCTTGTGGTGAATAGTAGGAAGGATATCCCTCTGGTGGTCATTAGGGAGGAACTCCATGTAGTGGACAGTGGGAAGGATTTTCCCCTCTGGTGGACAGTGGAGAGGATGTACCTGTGGTGGACAGTGGAAAGGACGTTCTATGGTGGAGAGTGAGAAGACTGTCCGTTTGGTGGAGAGCAGGGAGGTGCTCTCTGTGGTGGAGAGTGAGAAGGACATCCCTGTGGTGGACAGTAAAAGGATGTCTCTTTTCTGCACATTGGGAAAGATGTCCCTCTAGTGAACAATGGGAAGGACATACCCATGGTGGACAGTGGTGAGGAGGACCCTGTCATGGACAGTTGTAAGGATGCCCCTGTGGTGGACAGCAGGGAGAACCTCACTTTTGTGGACAGTAGGAATGACGTCCCTGTGGTAAAAAATGTAACATATGTCCCTGTGGTGCACAATGGTGAGGACATCCCTCTTGTGCACAGGAGGATTTACTTGTGTTGGACAGTGTGGAGGACCACACTCTGGTGGACTGTGGGGTAGGATATCCCTGTGGTGGACAGTGGGAAGGAGGTGCATGTGGTGGACAGTGGGGAAGATGTCTGTGTTTTGGATAGTAGGAAGGATGTCCCTTTGGTGGACAGTGGGAAGAAGGTCCCTGTGGTGGACGGTGGGGAGGAACTCCTTGTGGAGGAGAGTTGGGAGGATATCCCTGTGGTGGACCATGTATAGGACATTTCTGTTGTGAACATTGGGATGAACATATTTTTGGAGGAAGGTGGGGAGTATATCCCTGTTGTGTACAGTGGGATGGATGTTTCTGTAGTGGATAGTGGGGAACATATTTGTGTGGTCGACAGTTAGGAAGATGTCCCTGTGATTAACTGTTGGGAGGAAGTTCTTTTTTTGGACAACCAGAGGATGTCTATGTGGTGTACAATGGGAAAAACATCCCTGTTGAAGACAGTGGGGAGGACATCCCTGTGGTAGACAGTGGTTAGGATATCCCTGTTGTGCACAGGTGGATGTCCCTGTGGTACAGAGTGGGGAGGATGCCGCTGTTGTTTACAGTGGGAAGGATTTCGCTGTGTTTGATAGTTGAGAGGACATCCATGTTGTGGACAGTTGGGAGGATGTCCCTGTGTTGGAGAGTTGAGAGGATTTCCCTGTGGTGGACAGTATGGATGACGGCCTTGTGGACAGTAAGGACAATGCTCCTGTGGTGCACAAGAGAATGTTTCTTTGGTGGACAGTGAAAAGGATGTCCTCATAGTGGAGAGTGCAGAAGACATCTCTGAGTTGGACTGTGGTAAGAACATCCCTGTTGTGCACAGGAGGATGTCCCTGTGGTGTACAGTGGGAAGGACATCCCTGTGGTGGACAGTGAAGAGGTCTTCCCTTCGGTGGACAGTTGAAATGACATCCTTGTGGTCGACAGTGGGAAGGACGTCTCTTTGGAGGACAGTGGAGAGGACATCATTGTGGTGGACAGACAGAAGGATGTCCCTGTGGTGGACAGAGGGGAGGACCTGCCTGTGGTGGACAGGTGGTAGGATGTCCCTGTGGTTTACAGTGCAGAGGATATTCGTGTGGTGGACAGTGGTGAGGACTTCCCTGTAGTGCATATTGTTGAGGACAACCATGTTGTAGACAGTGGTAAGGATGCCCTTGTAGGACACAGGAGGATATCCCTGTGGTAGACAGTGGGAAGGGCATCTGTTTGGTGGACTGTGGAAAAAACGTTCCTGTGGTTGAGAGCTGGGAGGATCTAACTGTGGTGGACAGTGGGGTGGACACATCTTTTGTGGACAGTGGGTAGGACGTTTCCGTGTTGGATTGTGGAAAGGACATCACTTTGATGGACAGTAGAGAGGACCTCCCTGTGGTGGACGTTGGGAAGGAGGTCCCTGTTGTGGACAGTGGGGAGAATATTTCTGTGGTGACCATTGAAATGACGTCTCTGTGGTGGACAGTGGAGAGACCTCTTTTTGGTAGACAGTGTGTAGTACGTCCCTGTGTAGACAGTGTGTAGTAT
>NW_023045111.1:0-57146 GCF_011762505.2 Arvicanthis niloticus | reverse complement strand
CATCGAGAAAGAGGAGAGGACAGAAGTGCATCTGGATAGAGAATAGAACAGAAGGGCATCCAGAGAGAGGAGAGAACAGAAGAGCATCCAGGGAGAGAAGACAGAAGGGCATTCAGAGATAGGAGAGGATAGAAGGGCATTCAGAGAGCAGAGAAGACAGAAGGGTATCCAGAGAGGAGAAGACAGAAGGTCATCCAGAGAAAGGAGAGAACAAAAGGGCATCCAGAGCGATGAAAGGTCAGGAGTGCCTCCATAGAGAGAAGAGAACAGGAAGGCAACCAGAAAGATAAGAGGACAGAAGGGAATCCAGAGAGATAAGAGGACAGAAAGGCATACAGAGAGCTGAGAAGACAGAAGGCCATCCAGAGAAAGGAGAAGACAGAAGGGCATCCAGAGAGAGGACAGAACATAAGGGTATCCAGAGAGATGAGAGTACAGGAGAGCCTCCATAGAGAGAAGAGTACAGAAAGGCAAAGAGAGATATTAGAAGACAGAAGGAAATCCAGATAGAAAAGAGGACAGAAGGGCATCCCAGAGAGGAGAGAACAGAAGGGAATCCAGGGAGATGAGAGAATAGAAGAGTATCCAGATAGAGGAGAGGACACAAGGGTATCCAGAGATATGACAGAACCAAAGATCTTCCAGAGAGAAGAGAGAACAGAAAATCATCCAGAAAGATGAGAATACAGAATAGAATCTAGAGAGAGAGTAGAACAGAAGGGCATCCAAAGAGATGATGAGACAGAAGGTCATCCAGAGAGAGGAGACAAGAGAACGTCATCCATAGTGACGAAAAGACAGAAGGGCATCCAGAGAGAGGAGAAGACAGAAGGGCATCTGGATAGAGGAGAGAACAGAATGTCATCCACACAGATGAAAAGACAGAAGGGCATGCAGAGAGAAGAGAGGAAAGAAGGATATCTGGAGAAAGGAGAGAACAGAAGGGCATCTGGAGAGAGGGAAGACAGAAGGGCATCCTGAGACTGGAGAGAACAGAAAATCATCCAGAGAAAGGAGAGAAGAGAAGCGCATCAAGAGAGAGGAGCAGGAAGAAGGTCATCCTTATGGAGGAGAGAACAGAAGGGCATACACAGAGAGGAGAAAACAGAAGGACATCGAGAGAAAGCAGAGGACAGAAGGGCACCCAGACAGAGGAGAGAAGAGCAGAGCATTCAGAGAGAGGAGCAGAAAGAAGGTCATGCAGTCAGAGGAGAGAACAGAAGGGCATTCAAAGAGAGTAGAAGACAGAAGGTGAGTGAGAGGAGAAGACAGAATGGCATACAGAGAGAGGAGAAGACAGAAAAGCATCCAGAAGAGGAGAGAACACAAGGGCATCTAGAGAGTGGAGGAAACAGAAGATCATCAAGAATGAGAAGAGAACAGAGGGGCATCCAGAGAGGGGAGAAGACAGAGGGCATCCAGAGAGAGGAGAGAACAGAAGGGCATTCAGAAAGATGAGAGAACAGGAGAGCAACCATAGAGAGAAGAGAACAGAAGGGCAAACAGAGATATGAGAGGGCAAAAGGGAATCCAGAAAGAGGAGAGAATAGAAGGGCATCCAGAGAGAGAAGAGGACAGAAGGACATCCAGAGATAGGAGGGAACAGAAGGGCATCCAGAGAGAGGAGAGAACAGAAGGGAATCCAGAGAGAGGAGAGTAAAGAAGGGCATGCAGTGAGAGGAGGAAACAGAAGGGCATCCAGAGAGATGAGAGGAGAGAAGGGCACCGAGAGAGAGGAGAATACAGAAGGGCATCCAGAGAGAGGATGAGAAAGAAAGGCATCCAGAGAGAGTAGAGAATAGAAGTGTATCCAGAGAGAGGAGAAGACAGAAGGCATCAAGTGAGAGAGGAAATTACAGAAGGGCATCAAGAGAGAAGAGAAACGAAGGGCATCCAGTGAGAGGAGAAGACAGAAGGGCATCCAGAGAGAGGAGAAGACAGAAAGGCATAAAAAGAGAGGAGAGGACAGAAGTGCATCCAGAGAGTGGAGAGAACAGGAAGGAATGTAGAGAGAGGAGAAGACAGAAGGGCATCCAGAGAGATGAGAGAACAGAAGAGCATCCAGAGAGAGGAGAGACACAGAGCACTCAGAGAGATGAGAGAACAGAAGGTCTTTCAGAGATAGGAGAGAACAAAAGGGCATACAGAGAGATGAGAGGACAGAAGAGAATCTAGGGAGAGGAGAGAACTGAAGGGCATCCAGAGAGATGAGAAGACAGAAGGGCATCCAGAGAGAGGAGAGGACAGAAGGGCATTCAGAGAGAGGAAAGAACAGAAGAGCATGCAGAGAGAGGGTAAAACAGAAGGGCATCAGGAAAGAGGAGAGGACAGAAGGTAATCAAGAAAGAGGAGACAAAAATGTAATCCAGAGTGACCAAAAGGCAGAAGGGCTTCCAGAGAGGGGGAGAAGAGAGAAGGGCATCCAAAGAGCAGAGAACAGAAGGGCATACAGAGAGAAGAGAAGACAGAAGGGCATCCAGAGAGTTGAGAGGACAGAAAGGCATGTAGAGAGAGGACAAGCCAGAAGGGCATCCATAGATAGGTGAAAACAAAAGGGCATCCAGAGAGATGACTGGACAGAAGAACATCCGGTGAGTGGAGAGATCAGAAGGGCATCCAGAGAGAGGGGAAGACAGAAGGGCATACGAAGAGAAGGAAACACAGAAGGGCTTCCAGAGAGGAGAGAACAGACAGTCATCCATAGAGACAACAAGACGAAAGGGCATCCAGAGAGATGAGAGAAAAGAAGTGCTTCCAGAAAGAGGAGAAAACAGAAGGGCATGTAGAGGGAGAAGAAGACAGAAGGGCATCCAAGATAGGTGAAAAAGAAGGGCAACCAGAGAGGAGAAGACAGATGGGCATCTGGTTACAGGGGAGAACCGAAGGGCATCCAGAGAGAGGAGACAACAGAAGGTCATTCAGAGAGACGAGAAGACAGAAGGGCATACAGGGATAGGAGAGAACAGAAGGGAATCCGAAGAGAGGAGAGAATTGAAGGGCATCCAGAGAGAAGAGAAGACAAAAGGTCATCCAGAGAGAGAAGAGGAAAGAAAGGAATCCAGGGAGAGAAAAGGACAGAAGGGAATCCAGAGAAAGGAGAGGACAGAAGGCCATTTAGCGAGATGAGAGAACAGAAGGACATCCAGTGAAAGGAGAAGACCGAAGCGCATCCAGAGAGAGAGGAGAGGACAGAAGGGCATTCAGAGATAGGAGAGTACAGAAGGGCATCCAGAGAGCAGAGAAGACAGAAGGGCATCCAGAGAGAGGAGACAACAGAAGGTCATCCAGAGGGAGGAGAAGACAGGGGAGCCTCCATAGAGAG
This sequence comes from Arvicanthis niloticus, assembly GCF_011762505.2. NCBI lineage: Eukaryota > Metazoa > Chordata > Mammalia > Rodentia > Muridae > Arvicanthis > Arvicanthis niloticus. The sequence goes on along the minus strand of NW_023045111.1, from coordinate 53,824 downwards.
AAGAAAACAGAAAGGCAACCAGAAAGATTAGAGGACAGAAGGGATTCCAGAGAGAGAAGAGGACAGAAGGGCATGCAGAGAGAGGAGAAACAGAATGCCATACGGAAAGAGGAGGAACAGAAGATAATCCAGAAAGAGGAGACAACAGAAGGTCATCCAGAGTGACGAAAAGACAAAAGAGCATCCAGAGAGAGGAGAGGACAGAAGGGCATCCAAAGAGAAGAGAAAAAAGGGCATTCAGAGAGAAGACAAGACAGAAGGGCATCCAGAGAGAGGAGAATACAGAAGGGCATCCAGAAAGAGGAGAGAACAGAAGGGCATCCAGAGGGATGAGAGTACAGGAGAGCCTCCATAAAGAGAAGAGAACAGAAAGACAAAGAGAGATATTAGAGGACAGAAGAGAATCCAGAGAGAGAAGAGGACAGAAGGGCATCCAAGAGAGGAGAGAACAGAAGGGCATCCAGAGAGAGGAGAGGACAGAAGGGCATCCAGAGAGGGGGGAGACAGAAGTGCATCCAGAGAGAGGAGAAGACAGAAGGCATCAAGTGAGAGAGGAAATTAGAGAAGGGCATCCAGAGAGAAGAGAAAAGAAAGGCATCCAGAGAGAGGAGAAGACAGAAAGGCATCCAGAGTAAGGAGAGGACAGAAAGGCATAAAATAGAGGAGAGGACAGAAGTGCATCCAGAGAGTGGAGCAAACAGAAAGTCATGTAGAGAGAGGAGAAGACAGAAGGGCATCCAGTGAGATGAGAGAACAGAAGAGCATCCAGACAGAGGAGAGGACACAAGGGCATCCAGAAATATGAGTGAACTGAAGATCTAACAGAGAGAGGAGAGAACAGAAGGGCATCCACAGAGCTGAGCGAACAGAAGATCATCCAGAGGGATGAGAGTACAGAATAGAATCTAGAGAGAGAATAGAACAGAAGGGCATCCAGAGAGATGATGAGACAGAAGGTCATCCAGAGAGAGGAGACAACAGAAGGTCATCCATAGTGACGAAAAGACAAAAGGGTATCCAGAGAGAGAAGAGGACAGAAAGGCATCAAGATAGAGGAGAAGACAGAAGGGCATCCAGAGAGATGTGAGGACAGAAAGGCATGTAGAGGGAGGAGAAGACAGAAGGACATCCATAGATAGTTGAAAACAGAAGGTCATCCAGAGAAAAAAGAAGACAGAAAGACATCCAGAGTGATGACTGTACAGAAGGGCATCCGGAGAGTGGAGAGATCAGAAGGGCATCCAGAAAGAGGGCAAGACAGAAGGGCATCCAGAGAGAGGAGAGGACAGAAGGGCATCAAAGAGAGGAAAGAACAGAAGGGCATCCAGAAAGAGGAAAAGACAGAAAGCATCTGGATAAAGGTGAGAACAGAAGGTCACCCAGAGAGAGGAGAAAACAGATGGTCATCAAGAGAGACAAAAAGACAGAAGGGCATCCAGAGAAAGGAGAGAACAGAAGGGCTTCCAGAGAAATGAGAGGACAGAAGTGAATCTAGAGAGAGGAGAGAACAAAAAGGCATGTACAGAGAGGAGAACACAGAAGGGAATCCATATAGAGGGGAAAACAGGACATGCAGAGAGAGAAGACAGAAGGGCATCTGGAGTGAGGAGAGAACATAAGTGCATCCAGAGAGAGGAGAAGACAGAAGGCATCTAGAGAGAGGAGATTACAGAAGGGCATCTGCAAAGAGAAGAGAAAAGAAGGGCATCCAGAAAGAGGAGAGAACAGAAGGGCATCCAGAGAGAGGAGAGGACACAAGAGCATCCAGAGAGATGAGAGAACAGAAGATCTTCCAGGGAAAGGAGAGAACAGAAGGGCATCCACAGAGATGAGGGAACAGAAGATTATCCATAGAGAGAAAGGAACAGAAGAGCATCCAGATGGATGAGAGGACAGAATAGAATCTAGAGAGAGGAGACAACAGAAGGGCATCCAGAGAGATGATGAGACAGAAGGGCATCCAGAGAGAGGAGAGGACAGAAGGGCATCCAGAGAGCAGAGAAGACAGAAGGACATCCAGAAAAAGGAGAAGACAGAAGGGCATCCAGTGAGAGGAGAGAACAGAAAGGCATCAAGAGAGAGGAGAGGACAGAAGGGCATCCAGAGAGAGGAGAGGACAGAAAGGCATCTAGAGAGAGGAGAGAACAGAAAGGCATGTAGAGAGAGGAGAGGACAGAAGGGCATCCACAGATTGGGAAGAACAGAAGAGCATCGAGAGAGAAGAGACAACATAAGGGAATCCAAAGAGAGGAGAGAATATAAGATCATCCAGAAAGAGGAGAGAATAGAAGGGCATCCAGAGAGATGAGAGAACAGAAGATAATCTAGAAAGAAAAGAGAACAGAAGGGCAACAAGAGATATGAGAGGACAGAAAAAAATCCAGAGAGAGGAGAGGACAGAAGGGCATCCAGAGCATGGAGAGTAACAGAAGGGCATCCAGAGAGAGGTGAGGACAGAAAGGCATCCAGAGAGAGGAGAGGACAGAAGGGCATCTAGAGAAAGAAGACAATAGAAGGACATCCATGGAGCGGAGATGACAGAAGGGCATCCAGAGAGATGAGAGAACAGAAGAGCATCCAGAGAGAGAAGGGAACAGTAGGGCATCCAGAGGGATGAGAGGACAGAAGAGAATCTAGTGAGAGGAGAGAACTGAAGGGCATCCGGAGAGATGAGGAGTCAGAAGGGCATCCAGAGAGAGGAGAGGACAGAAGGTCATTCAGAGAGAGGAAAGAACAGAAGGGCATGCAGAGAGAGGAGAAAACAGAAGGGCATCTGGAAAGAGGAGAGAACAGAAGGTAATCCAGAAAGAGGAGACAAAAGAATGTCATCAAGAGTGACAAAAAGACAGAAGGACATCCAGAGGTATGAGAGGACAGAAAAAAAATCCAGAGAGAGGAGAGGACAGAAGGGCATCCAGAGCATGGAGTGGACAGAAGAGCATCCAGAGAGAGGTGAGGACAGAAGGGCATCCAGAGAGAGGAGAGGACAGAAGGGCATCCAGAGAAAGGAGACAATAGAAGGACATCCATAGATGACAGAAGGGCATCCAGAGAGATGAGAGAACAGAATAGCATCCAGAGAGAGGAGAGAACAGAAGGTCTTCCAGAGATAGGAGAGAACAGAAGGGCATACACAGAGATGAGCGAACAGATCATCCAGAGAGAGAAGGGAACAGAAAGACATCCAGAGGGAGGAGAGGACAGAAGAGAATCTAGGGAGAGAAGAGAACTGAAGGGCATCCGGAGAGATGAGGAGACAGAAGGGCATCCAGAGAGAGGAGAGGACAGAAGGGTATACAGAGAGAGGAAATAACAGAAGGGCATGCAGAGAGAGGAGAAAACAGAAGGGCATCCGGAAAGAGGAGAGAACAGTAGGTAATCCAGAAAGAGGAGACAAAAGAATGTCATCAAGAGTGACAAAAAGACAGAAGGGCATCCAGAGAGAGGAGAGGACAGAAGGGCATCTAAAGAGAAGAGAAAAATGGCATTCAGAGAGAAGAGATGACAGAAGGGAATCCAGAGAGAGGAGAAGACAGAAGGGCATCCAGAAAGAGTAGAGAACAGAAGGACATCCTGAGATATGAGAGTACAGGAGAGCCTCCATAGAGAGAAGAGAACAGAAAGACAAAGAGAGATATTAGAGGACAGAAAGGAATCCAGAGAGAGAAGAGGACAGAAGGGCATCCAGAGAGAGGAGAGGACACAAGGGCATCCAGAGAGAGGAGAGGACACAAGGGCATCCAGAAAGAGGAGAGAAGATAAGTGCATCCACAGAGAGGAGAAGACAGAAGGCATCCTGAGAGTGGAGATTACAGAAGGGCATACAGAGAGAAGAGAAAAGAAGGGCATCAAGAGATAGGAGAGAACAGAAGGGCACCCAGAGAGAGGAGAGGACACGAGAGCATCCAGAGAGATGAGAGAACAGAAGATCTTCCAGAGAGAGGAGAGTACAGAAGGGCATCCACAGAGATGAGGGAACAGAAGATCATCCATAGAGGAACGGAACAGAAGAGCATCCAGAGGGATGACAGGACAGAATAGAATCTAGAGAGAGGAGACAACAGAAGGCATCCAGAGAGATGATGAGACAGAAGGGCATCCAGAGAGAGGAGAGGACAGAAGGGCATCCAGAGAGCAGAGAAGACAGAAGGGCATCAAGAGAGAGTAGAGAATAGAACAGTATCCAGAGAGCAGAGAAGACAGAAGGGCATCCAGAGAAAGAAGAAGACAGAAGGGAATCCAGTGAGAGGAGAGAACAGAAAGGCATCAAGAGAGAGGAGAGGACAGAAGGGCATCCAGAGAGAGGAGAGGACAGAAAGGCATCTAGAGAGAGGAGAGAACAGAAAGGCATGTAGAGAGAGAGGAGAGGACAGAAGGGCATCCACAGTTTGGGAAGAACAGAAGAGCGTCGAGAGAGAGGAGACAACATAAGGGAATCCAAAGAGAGGAGAGAATAGAAGATAATCCAGAAAGAGGAGAGAACAGAAGGGTATCCAGAGAGATGAGAGAACAGAAGATAATCTAGAGAGAATAGAGAACAGATGGGCAACCAGAGATATGAGAGGAAAGAAAAAAATCTAGAGAGAAGAGAGGACAGAAGGGCATCCAGAGCTTGGAGAGAACAGAAGGGCATCCAGAGAGAGGTGAGGACAGAAGGGCATCCAGAGAGAGGCGAGGACAGAAGGGCATCCAGAGAAAGGAGACAATAGAAGGATATCCATAGAGCGAAGATGACAGAAGGGCATCCAGAGAGATGAGAGAACAGAAGAGTATCCAGAGAGAGGAGAGACACAGGTCATCCAGAGAGATGAGAGAACAGAAGGTCTTCCAGAGATAAAAGAGAACAAAAGAGCATCCACAGAGATGAGTGAACAGAAGATCATCCAGAGAGAGAAGGGAACAGAAGGGCATCCAGAGGGATGAGAGGACATAAGAGAATCTAGGGAGAGGAGAGAACTGAAGGGCATCCGGAGAGATGAGGAGACAGAAGGGCATCCAGAGAGAGGAGAGGACAGAAGGGCATTTAGAGAGAGGAAAGAACAGAAGGGCATCCAGAGAGAGGAGAGAACATAAGTGCATCCATAGAGATGAGGGAACAGAAGACCATCCATAGAGAGAACGGAACAGAAGAGCATCCAGAGGGATGAGAGGACAGAATAGAATCTAGAGAGAGGAGACAACAGAAGGGCATCCAGGGAGATGATGAGACAGAAGGGCATCCAGAGAGAGGAGAAGACAGAAGGCATCCAGAGAGAGGAGATTACAGAAGGGCATCCAGAGAGAAGAGAACAGAAGGGCATCCAGAGATAGGAGAGGACACAAGAGCATCCAGAGAGATGAGAGAACATAAGATCTTCTAGAGAGAGGAGAGAACAGAAGGGCATACACAGAGATGAGGGAACAGAAGATTATCCATAGAGAGAATGGAACAGAAGAGCATCCAGAGGGATGAGAGGACAGAATAGAATCTAGAGAGAGGAGACAACAGAAGGGCATCCAGAGAGATGATGAGACAGAAGGGCATCCAGAGAGAGGAGAGGACAGAAGGGCATCAAGAGAGCAGAGAAGACAGAAGGGCATCCAGAGAGAGTAGAGAATTGAACGGTATCCAGAGAGCAGAGAAGACAGAAGGGCATCCAGAGAAAGGAGAAGACAGAAGGGCATCCAGTGAGAGGAGAGAACAGAAAGGCATCAAGAGAAAGGAGAAGACCAAAGCGCATCCAGAGAGAGGAGAGGACAGATGTGCATCTGGATAGAGGACAGAACAGAAGGGCATCCAGAGAGAGGAGAGAACAGAAGAGCATCCAGAGAGAGGAGAAGACAGAAGGGCATTCAGAGATAGGAGAGTACAGAAGGTCATCCAGAGAGCTGACAAGACAGAAGGGCATCCAGAGAGAGGAGAAGACAGAAGGGCATCCAGAGCGATGAGAGTACAGCAGAGCTTCCATAGAGAGAAGAAACCAGAAAGGCAACCAGAAAGATTAAAGGACAGAAGGGATTCCAGAGAGAGAAGAGGACAGAAGGGCATGCAGAGAGAGGAGAAAACAGAAAAGAATCCAGAAAGAGGAGGAACAGAAGGTAATCCAGAAAAAGGAGACAACAGAAGGTCATCCAGATTGACGAAAATCCAGAAGGTCTTCAACAGATAGGAGAGAACAGAAGGGCATCCAGAGAGAGAAGCAAAGAGAAGATCATCCAGAGAGAGAAGGGAACAGTAGGGCATCCAGAGGGATGAGAGGACAGAAGAGAATCTAGGGAGAGGAGAGAACTGAAGGGCATCCATAGAGGTGAGGAGACAGAAGGGCATCCAGAGAGAGGAGAGGACAGAATGGCATTTAGAGAGAGGAAAGAAGAGAAGGGCATGCAGAGAGAGGAGAAAACAGAAGGGCATCCGGAAAGAGGAGAGAACAGAAGGTAATCCAGAAAGAGGAGACAAAAGAATGCCATCAAGAGTGACAAAAAGACAGAAGGGCATCCAGAGAGAGGAGATTACAGAAGGGCATTCAAAGAGAAGAGAACAGAAGGGAATCCAGAGAGAAGAGAAGACAGAAGGGCATCCAGAGAGTTCAGAGGACAGAAAAGCATGTAGAGAGAGGATAAGATAGAAGGGCATCCATAGATAGGTGAAAACAAAAGGGCATCCAGAGAGAGGAGAAGACAGAAGGGCATCCAGAGAGATGACTGGACAGAAGAGCATCCGGTGAGTGGAGAGATTAGAAGGACCTCCAGAGAAAGAGGAAGACAGAAGGGCATGCGAAGAGAGGAGAAGACAGAAGAGCTTCCAGAGAGGAGAGAACAGATGGTCATCCAAAGTGACGACAAGACAGAAGGGCATACAGAGAGGGGAGAGAACAGAAAGGCTTCAAGAGAGAGGAGAGAACAGAAGGGCATGTAGAGAGAGAAGAAGACAGAAGGGCATCCAAGATAGGTGAAAAAAGAAGGGCATCCAGAGAGAAGAGAAGACAAATGGGCATCCGGGTAGAGGAGAGAACCGAAGGGCATCCAGAGAGAGGAGACAAAAAAGGTCATTTAGAGGGAGGAGAAAACAGAAGGGCATACAGGAAGAGGAGAGGACAGAAGGGAATCCAGAGAGAAGAGAAGACAGAAGGGCATCCAGATAGAGAAGAGGAAAGAAGGGAATATAGGGAGAGAAAAGGACAGAAGTGCATCCAGAGAAAGGAGAGGACAGAAGGCCTTTCAGCTAGAGGAGAGATCAGAAGGGCATCCAGAGTAAGGAGAAGACCGAAGCGCATCCAGAGAGAGGAGAGGACAGAAGGGCCTACATAGAGAGGAGGGAACAGAAGGGCTTCCAGAAAGTGAAGAAAACAGAAGGGCATCAAGAGAGAGGAGAGGACAGATGTGCATCTGGATAGAGGATAGAACAGAAGGGAATCCAGAGAGAGGAGAGAACAGAAGAGCATCCAGAGAGAGGAGAGGACAGAAGGGAATCCAAAGAGAAGAGAAAAGGGCATCCAGAGAGAGGAGAAGACAGAAGGGCATTCAGAGATAGGAGAGTACAGAAGGTCATCCAGAGAGCAGAGAAGACAGAAGGGCATCCAGAGAGAGGAGAAGACAGAAGGACATCCATAGTGATGAGAGTACAGCAGAGCTTCCATAGAGAGAAGAAAACAGAAAGGTAACCAGAAAGATTAGAGGACAGAAGGGATTCCAGAGAGAGAAGAGGACAGAAGGGCATGCAGAGAGAGGAGAATACAGAAGGGCATCCGGAAAGAGGAGGAACAGAAGGTAATCCAGAAAGAGGAGACAACAGAAGATCATCCAGATTGACGAAAAGACTGAAGGGCATACATAGAGAGGAGAGGACAGAAGAGCATCCAGAGAGAGTAGAGACACAGGGCATCCAGAGAGATGAGAGAACAGAAGGTCTTCCAGAGTTAAAAGAGAACAAAATGGCATCCACAGAGATGAGCGAACAGAAGATCATCCAGAAAGAGAAGGGAACAGAAGGGCATCCAGAGGGATGAGAGGACAGAAGAGAATCAAGGGAGAGGAGAGAACTGAAGGGCATCTGGAGAAATGAGGAGACAGAAGGGCATCCAGAGAGAGGAGAGGACAGAAGGGCATTTAGAGAGAGGAAAGTACAGAAGGGCATGCAGAGAGAGGAGAAAACAGAAGGGCATCCGGAAAGAGGAGAGAACAGTAGGTAATCCAGAAAGAGGAGAGAAAAGAATGTCATCAGAGTGACAAAAAGAAAGAAGGGCATCCAGAGAGAGGAGAGGACAGAAGGGTATCCAAAGAGAAGAGAACAAAAGGGCATCCAGAGAGAAGAGAAGACAGAAGGGCATCCAGAGAGAGGAGAGTACAGAAGGGATCCAGAGAGGAGAGAACAGAAAGCCATCCAGAGAGAGGAGAGGGCAGAATGGCATCCAGAGAGAGGAGAGGACAGAAGGGCATCCAGAGAGAGAAGGGAACAGAAGGGCATCCAGAGGGATGAGAGGCAGAAGAGAATCTAGAGAAAGGAGAGAACAGAAGAGCATCCAGAGAGATGAGAAGACAGAAGGGCAATGAGAGATAGAGAGAAGAGGACAGAATGGCATCCAGAGAGAGAGTAAAGTACAGAAGGACATCCAGAGAGAGAGGAGAATACAGAAGGGAATCAGGAAAGAGGAGAGAACAGAAGGACATCCAGAGAAAGGAGACAACAGAAGGTCATCACGAGTGATGAATATACAGAAGGGCATCCAGAGAGAGGAGAGGGCAAAAGGGCATCCATAGAGAAGAGAAGAAAGAAGGGCATCCAAAGAGAGGAGAAGACAGAAGGGCATCAGGGAGAGTAGAGGACAGAAGGGAATCCGGAGAGAGGAGAGAACTGAAGGGCATCCAGAGAGAAAGGAAGACAGAAGGGTATCCAGAGAGAGGATAGAACAGAAGGGCATCCAGAAAAAGGAGAAGTCGGAAAGGCATCCAGAGAGAGGAGAGGACAGAAGGGCCCACATAGAGAAGAGAGAACAGAAGGGCATCCAGAGAGTCGAGAAAACAGAAGGGCATCCAGATAGAGGAGAGAACAGAAGGGCATCCAGAGGGAGGAGAGACAGAAGGGCATCCAGAGACAAGAGAGGAAAGAAGGCCATCCAGAGAGAGGAGAGATCAGAAGGGCATCCAGAGAGAGGAGAGAACAGAAAGGCATGTAGAGAGAGGAGAAGACAGAAGTGCATCCAGAAAGATGAGAGAACAGAAGAGCATCCAGAGAGAGGAGAGGAGACAAGGGCATCCAGAGATATGAGTGTACCGAAGATCTTCCAGAAAATTGAGGGAACAGAAGGGCATCCACAGAGATGAGCGAACAGAAGATCATCAAGGGAGAGAAGGGAACAGAAGGTCATCCAGAGAAATGATAGTACAGAATAGAATCTAGAGAGAGAATAGAACAGTAGGGCATCCAGAGAGATGATGAGACAGAAGGTCATCCAGAGAGAGGAGACAACAGAAGGTCATCCATCGTGACAAAAAGACAGAAGGGCATCCAGAGAGAAGAGAACAGAAGGTCATCCAGAGAGAGGAGAGTAAAGAAGGGCATACAGACAAAGGAAAGAACAGAAGTACATCCAATGAGAGTAGAGAATGGAATGGTATCCAGTGAGCAGAGAAGAGAGAAGGGCATTCACAGAAAGGAGAAGTCAGAAGGGCATTCAGTGGGAGGACAGAACAGAAAGGCATCAAGAGAGAGGAGAGGACAGAAGGGCATCTAGAGAGAGGAGAGGACAGAAAGGCATCCATTGAGAAGAGAGAACAGAAGTGAATCCAGAAAGAGGAGAAGACAGAAGGGCATTAAGAGAGAGGAGAGAGCATTAGGGCATCCAGAGAGAGGAGAAGATTGAAGGGAATCCAAAGAGATGAGAAAATAGATGGGCATCCATAAAGAGGAGAGAACAGAAGGGCATCCATAGAGAGGAGAAGAGAGAAGGGCATCCACAGTGAGGGAAGAACAGAAGAGCATCGAGAGAGAGGATAGAACCGAAGGGCATCCAGAGAGAGAAGAAGACAGAAGGGCATACAGAGAGAGAAGAGTAAAGAAGGGCATACAGAGAGAGGAGAGAATAGAAGTGCATCCACAGAGAGGGGAGACCAGAAGAGCATCGAAAGACAGGAGAGAACAGAAAGGCATCCAAAGAGAGGAGAGGGCAGAAGGGCATCCAGAGATAGGAGAGTACAGAAGGGCATTCTGAGAGATGAGAGAACAGAAAGGAATCCAGAGAGAGGAGAGGACAGAAGGGCCTCTAGGGAGAGGAGAAGACAGAAGGGCATCCAGAGAGAGAGAGAGGAGAAGATAAAAGGGCATCCAGAGAGATAAGAGAACAGAGGAGTATCCATAGAGAGAATATAATAGAAGGGCATCCAGAAAGAGGAGTGGACAGAAGGGCATCCTCTTAGAAGAGAGTAAATGAGGGCATCCAGAGAGACGAGAGAATAGAAGGGCATCCAGAGAGAGGATAAGACATCCGTAGAGTGGAGCTGATAGAAGGGCATCCATATAGAAGAGAAGACAGAAGGGCATTCGGGGAGAGGAGAAAATAGAAGGGCATCCAGAGAGAGGAGAAGACAGAAGGGCTTCCAGCGAGAGGAAAGGACACAAGAACATCCAGAGTGATGAGAGAACAGAAGATTTTCCATAGAAAGGAGAGAACAGAAGGGCATGCAGAGAGATAAGCAAACAGAAGATCATCCAGAGAGAGAAGAGAAGAAAAAGGCATCCAGAGATATGACACAACAGAATGGCATCCAGAGAGAGGAGATGACAGAAGGGCATTCAGAGAGAAGAGAAGACAGAAGGGCATCCAGAGACAGGAGAAGACAAAAGGGCATTTAGAGAGAAAAGAGAACAGAGAAGCATCCATAGAGAGATTATAATAGAAGGGAATCCAGAGAGATGAGAGGACAGAAAGGAATATAGAGAAAGGAGAAAATAGAAGGGGATGTAGAGAGAGGAGAAGACAGAAGGGCATCCAGAGAGAGGTGAGCACAGAAGGACATCCAGAGAGAAGAGAACAGAAGGCCATCTAGAGAGAGGAGAGTAAAGAAGGGCATACAGAGAGAGGAGAGAACAGAAGGGCATCCAGAAAGATGAGAGAACAGAAGGGCATCCAGTTAGAGGAGAGGACAGAAGGGCATCCACAGATTGGGAAGAACAGAAGAGCATCGAGTGAGAGGAGACAACATAAGGGCATCCAAAGAGAGGAGAGGACAGAAGGGCATCCTGAGAGAGGAGAGAACAGAAGGGCATCTGGAGAAAGGAGAGGACAAAAGGTCTTCCAGAGAGAGAAGAAGACAGAAGGGCATCCAGAGAGATTAGAGGACAGAAGAGAATCTAGAGAGAGAAGAGAACTGAAGGGAAACCAGAGATATAAGGGGACAGAAAAATCCAGAGAGAGATGAGGACAGTAGGGCATTCAGAGAGAGGAAAGGACAAAAGGGCATCTGGAGAGAGGAGAGAACAGAAGGGCATCCAGAGAGATGATAGAAGGGCATCCAGAGAGAGGAGAGTATAGAAGAGCTCCGGACAAGAGGAGAAAACAGAAGGACATCAAAGGAGAGGAGAGGACAGAAGAGCATCCAAAGAGAAGAGAAGGCAGAAGGGCATCCAGAGAGTAGATAGGACACAAGGGCATCCAGAGAGATGAGAGAACAGAAGATCATCCAGAGAGAGAAGACAACAGAAGGGCATCCAGAGAGAGGGGAATACAGAAGGGCATCCCGAGAGAAGAGAGGAAGAAATGGCATCCAGAGAGAGAAGAGGACACAAGGGCATCCAGATAGAAGAGAGAACAGAAGGGTATAGAGAGAGAGGAGAGAACAGTCAGGTATCAAGAGAGGAGAGGAAAAAAGGGCATCCAGAGAGAGGAGAGACAGAATGACATCCACTGAGAGGAGATAACAGAAGGGCATCTAGTGAGAAGAGAAGACAAAAGGATATCCAGAGTAAGGAGAAAATTGTCGGGCATCCAGTGAGAGGAGAATATTGAAGGGCATCGAGAGAATCGAGAGGATAAAAGGCTATAGGGAGAGAGGAGAAGACAGAAGAGCAACTAGAGAGAGGAGAGGACAGAAGGGCATACAGGGAGAGGAGAGCACAAAGAAGAATCCAGAGAGACGAGAGAACAGAAGGGTATCCAGAGAGAATAAAGGACACAAGGGCATCTTGAGATAGGAGAGAAGAGCAGCGCATCCACAAAGAGGAGGAGACAAAAAAGAATCCAGAGAGAGGAGAGGACAGAAGGGCAATCAGAAGGAGGAGAGGACAGAAGTGCATCCAGAGAAAGGAGAGAACAGAAGGGCATCCATGGAGAGGAGAGGTCAGAAGAGCATGCACAGAGAGGAGAGAACAGACGGGCATCCAGAGAGCAGAGAAGACAGAAGGGCATCCAGAGAGAGTATGGAATAGAACGGTTTGCAGAGAGCAGAGAAGAAAGAAGGGCCTCCTGAGAAAGGAGAAGACAGAAGGGCATCCAGTGATAGTAGAGAACAGAAGGGCATCCAGAGAGCAGAGAAGACAGAAGGGCATCCATAGAGAGGTGAAAACAGAAGTGCATCCAGAGAGAGAGGAGAAGAAAGAAGGGCATCCATAGTGAAGAGAACACAGAAGAGCATCCGGAGAGAGGGTAGATCAGAAGATCATCTATAGAGAGGAGAAGACAGAAGGACATCCAGAGAGATGAGAGGACGGAAGGGAATCCAGACGGAGGAGAGAACAGAAGGGCATAAAAAGTGAGGAGAGGACACAAGTGCATCCAGAGAGAGGAGAGAAAAGAAAGGCATGTAGAGAGAGCAGAAAACAGAAAGGCATCCACAGATTGGGAAGAAAAGAAGAGCATCGAGAGAGAGGAGACAACATAAGGGCATTCAAAGAGAGGAGAGGACCGAAGGGCATCCAGAGAGAGGAGAGAACAGAAGGGCATCTGGAGAGAGGAGAGGACAGAAGGGCTTCCAGAGAGATAAGCAGACGGAAGGGCATACAGAGAGATTAGAGGACTGAAGAGAATCTAGAGAGAGAAGAGAACAGAAGGGCAACCAGAGATACGAGAGGACAGAAGGAAATCCAGAGAGAGCAGAGGACAGTAGGGCATGCAGAGAGAGGAGAGAACAGAAATGCATACAGAGATATGAGAGGACAGAAGGAAATCCAGAGAGAGCAGAGGACAGTAAGGCATCCAGAGAGAGGAGAGGACAGAAGGATATCCGGAGAGAGGAGAGAGCAGAAAGGCATACAGAGAGAGGAGAAGACAGAATGGCATCCAGAGAGTGGAGAGTAAAGAAGGGCATACAGAGAAATGAGAGAACAGAAGGGCATCCAAAAAGAGAGGAGGGCAGAAGGGCATCCAGAGAGAGGAGAGAAGCGAAGGGCATCCAGAGAGAAGACAGAACCGAAAGGAATCTAGAGAGAGGAGAGGACAGAAGGGCATCCTGTTAGAAGAGAGTAAATAAGGGCATCCAGAGAGACGAGAGAAAAGAAGGGCATCCAGAGAGAGGAGAAGACATCCGGAGAGTGTAGCCGACAGAAGGGCATTCAGATAGAAGAGCAGACAGAAGGCCATCCGGAGAGAGAAGAGAATAGAAGGGCATCCAGAGAGAGGAGAAGACAGAAAGGGCTACCAGGGAGAGGAAAGGACACAAGAACATTCAGAGAGATGCGAGAGTAGAAAATCTTCCAGAGAGAGGAGAGAACAGAAGGTCATGCAGAGAGATAAGCAAACAGAAGATCATTCTAGGAGAGAGAAGAGAAGAGAAGTGCATCCAGAGATATGACACAACAGTAGAGAATGTAGAGAGAGGAGAAAACAGAAGGGCATCCAAAGAGAAGAGAAAACAGAATGGCATCCAGAGAGAGGAGAAGACAAAAGGGCATCTAGAGAGATAAGAGAACAGAGAAGCATCCATAGAGAGAATAAAATCGAAGGGCATCCAGAGAGATGAGAAGACAGAAAGGAATATAGCGAGAGGATAAAATAGAAGGGCATGTAGAGAGAGGAGAAGACAGAAGGACATCCACAGAGAGGTGAGCACAGAATGGCATCCAGAGAGAAGAGAACAGAAAGGCATCTAGAGAGAGGAGAGTAAAGAAGGTCATATAGAGTGTGGGGAGAACAGAAGGACATCCAGAAAGATGAGAGAACAGAAGAGCATCCAGAGAGAGGAGAGGACAGAAGGCATCCACAGATTGTGAAGAAGAGAAGAGCATCGAGAGAGAGGAGACAACATAAGGGCATACAAAGAGAAGAGATGACAGAAGGGCATCCAGAGAGAGGAGAGAACAGATGGGCATCCGGAGATAGGAAAGGACAGAAGGTCTTCCAGAGAGAGAAGACAGAAGGGCATCCAGAGAGATTAGAGGACAGAAGATAATCTAGAGAGAGAAGAGAACAGAAAGGAAACCAGAGATATGAGAGGACAAAAGGAAATCCAGAGAGAGGAGAGGACAGTAGGGAATCCAGAGAGAGTAGAGGACAGAAGGTCATCCGGAGAGAGGAGAGAACAGAAGGGCATCCAGAGAAAGAAGACCGAAGGCCATAGAGTGAGAGGAGAGTAAAATGGATATCCAGAGAGAGGAGAATACAGAAGGGCATGCAGTGAGAAGAGAGAATAAAAGAGCATCGGATGAGAGGAGAAAACCAAAGGTCATCAAAAGAGAGGAGAGGACAGAAGGGCATCCAGAAAAAAGAAGACAGAAGGGCATCAAGAGAGAGGAGAGGACACAAGGGCATCAAGAGAGATGAGAGAACTGAAGATCATCCAGAGAGAGAAGAGAACAGAAGGGCATCCAGAGAGAGGAGAAGACAGAAGGGCATCCAGAGAGAAGAGAGGGCAGAAATGGCATCCAGAGAGAGAAGAGGACACAAGGGCATCCAGATAGAGGAGAGAACAGAAGGGCATACAGAGAGAGGAGAAAACAGAAGGGTATCCAGTGAGAGGAGATGAAAAAAGGGCATCCAGAGTGAGGAGAGGACAGAAGGGCATGCAAAGAAGGAGAAGACAGAAGGGCATCCAGAGAGAGGAGAAGACAGAACTACATCACAAAAGAAGAGAGAACAGAAGGGCATCTAGAGAGATGAGAGTACAGGAGAGAATCCAGAAAGGGGAGAGGACAGAACCCCATCCAGAGAGAGCAGAAGTCTGAAGGACATAGACAGAGAGAAGAGGACTGAAGGGCATCCAGAGAGAGGAGAAGAGAGAAGGGCATCCGGAGCGAGGAGAGGACAGAATGGCATCCAGGGAGAGGAGATAACAGAAGGGCATCTAGAGAGAGGAGAAGACAGAAGGATATGAATGTTAAGGAGAAAATTGTCAGGCATCCAGAGAGAAGAGAAGACTGAACGGCATCGAGAGAACAGAAGGGCATAGGGAGAGAGAAGACAGAAGGGCAACTAGAGAGAGGAGAGGACAGAAGGGCATCCAGAGAGAGGAGAGCACAAAAGCGAATCCAGAGAGACAAGAGAACAGAAGGATATCCATAGAGAATAGAGGACACAAGGGCATCTTGAGAGAGGTGAGAAGAGCAGCGCATCCACAGAGACGAGAATACAAAAAAAGAATCCAGAGAGAGGAGAGAACAGTAGGGCATCCAGAGAGAGGAGAGGACAGAAGGAAATCCAGAGAGAGGAGAGGACAAAAGAGCATCCAGAGAAAGGAGAGAACAACAGGGAATCCATTCCATGGAGAGGAGAGGTAAGAAGGGCATGCACAGAGAGGAGAGAACAGATGGGTATCCAGAGAGCAGAGAAGACAGAAGGGCATCCAGAGAAAGGAGAAGACACACGGGCATCCAGTGAGAGGAGAGAAAAGAAGGGCATCCATAGAGAGGTGAAAACAGAAGTGCATCCAGAGAGAGAGGAAAAGAGAGAAGGGCATCCAGAGTGAAGAGAAGACAGAAGAGCAACCGGAGAAAGGAGAGATCAGAAGGTCATCCAGAGAGAGGAGAAGACTGAATGACATCCAGAGAGAGAAGAGAGAACAGAAGGGAATCCAGACGGAGGAGAGAACGGAAGGGCATAAAAAGAGAGGAGAGGACACAAGTGCATCAAGAGAGAGGAGAGAAAAGAAAGGCATGTAGAGAGAGGAGAGGACAGAAGGGCATCCACAGATTGGGAAGAACAGTAGAGCATTGAGAGCGAGGAGACAACGTAAGGGCAACCAAATATAGAAGAGGACAGAAGGGCATCCAGAGAGAGGAGAAGATAGAATGGCATCTGGAGAGAGGAGAGAACAGAAGGGCATCCAGAAAGAGGAGAGAACAGAAGGGCATCCAGAGAGAGTATAAGACAGAAGGCAATCGGGAGAGAGGAGAGAACAGAAGGGTATCCAGAGAGAGGAGGGAGCACACTAGCATCCAGAGAGAGGAGAGAGCAGAAGGGCATCCAGTGAGAGGAGAGAACTGAAGGGCATTCGGAGGGAGGAGAAGGCCAAAGGGCATCCAGAGAGAGGAGAGGACAGAAGGGCATTCAGAAAGAGGAGAGGACAGAAAGGTATCCAGAGAGTGGAGAGAACAGAAGGGCGTCCAGAGAGAGGAGAGAACAGAAGGGCATCCAGATAGAGGAGAAGACAGAAGGCCATCCAGAGAGAGGAGAGAACAGAAGGGCATCCAGAAAAAGGAGAGAACAGAAGGGCATCCAGAGAGAGGAGAGAGCAGAAGGGCATCCAGAGAGAGAAGACAGAAGGGCATCCGGAGAGAGGAGAGAACAGAAGGGCATCCAGAAAAAGGAGATAACAGAAGGACTTACAGAGAGAGGAGAGAGCAGAAGGGCATCTAGAGAGAGAAGACAGAAGGGCTTCTGGAGAGAGGAGAGAACAGAAGGGCATCCAGAAATAGGAGAGAAGAGAAGGGCATCCAGAGAGAGGATAAGACAGAAGGGAATTTAGAGAGAGGAGAGAACAGAAGGGCATCCAGAGAGAGGAGAGAGCAGAAGGGCATCCAGTGAGAGGAGAGAACTGAATGGCATTCGGAGAGAGGAGAAGGCCAAAGGGCATCCAGAGAGAGGAGAGGACAGAAGGGCATTCAGAGAGAGGAGAGAACAGAAGGGCATCCAGAGAGTGGAGAGAACAGAAAGGCGCCCAGAGGGAGGAGAAAACAGAAGGGCATCCAGAGAATTGGGAATACAGAAGGCCATCCAGCGAGAGGCAAGGACATCCCGAGAGAAGAAAGAACAGAAGTGCATCCAGAGAGATGAGAGAACAGGAGAGAATCCAGAAAGAGGAGAGAATAGAAGCCCATCAGAGAGAGCAGAAGACTGATGGACATCCAGAGAGAGAAGAGGACTGAATGGCATCCGGAGACAGGAGAAGACAGAAGGGCATCCAGAGAGAGGAGAGGACAGAATGGCATCTAGTGAGAAGAGAGAACAGAAGGGCATCTGGTGAGAGGAGAAGACAGAAAGGTGTCCAGAGTAAGGAGAATATTGTCGGACATCCAGAAAGAGGAGAAAAAAGAAGGGCATAGGGAGAGAGGAAAAGAGAGAAGGGCATCCAGAGAGAGGAGAGGGCAGAAGAGCATGAAGAAAGAGGAGAGCAAAGAAGGGCATTCTGAGAGACGAGAGTACCGAAAGGCATCCGGAGAGAATTGAGGACAGAAGGGCAACTAAAGAGAGGAGAGAAGAGAAAGGCATCTAGATAGAGGAGAGCACAGAAGGGCATCCAGTGAGAGGAGAGGACAGAAGGGCATCCAGAGAGAGAAGAGTGAAGAAGGGCATCCAGAGAAAGGAGAAGACAGAAGGGCATCCAGAGACATGAGAGGACATAAGGACATCCCTAGAGAAGAGAGAACAGAAGCACATCCAGAGAGATGAGAGAACATTAGAGAATCCAGAAAGAGGAGAGAACAGAAGCCCTTCCAGATAGAGCAGAAGACTGAAGGATATCCAGAGAGAGAAGAGGACTGAAGGGGATCTGGAGAAAGAAGAAGACAGAAGGGCATCCAGAGAAAGGAGAGAACATAATGACATCCAGAGAGTGGAGAAGACAGAAGGGCATCCAGAGAGATGAGAAAACAGAAGTGCATTCAGAGAGATGAGAGAACAGGAGTGAACCCAGAAAGAGGAGCAAACAGAAGCCCATCCAGAGAGAGCAGAAGACTGAAGGACATCCAGAGAGTGAAGAGTACTGAAGGGCATCCGGCCAGAAGAGAATACAGAAGGGCATCCAGTGAGAGGAGAGAACAGAATGGCATCCAGTGAGATGAGAGTACAGAAGGGCATCTGGTGAGAGGAGAAGACAGAAGGGTATCCAGTGTGAGGAGAAAATTGTTGGGCATCCAGAGAGAAGAGAAGAAAGAAGGGCATAGGGAGAGAGGAGAAGACAGAAGGGCATCCAGAGAGAGGAAAGGAGAGAAGGGCATCCAGAGAGAGGAGAGCACAGAAAAGCATCCAGTGAGACGAGAGAACATAGAGGCATCCAGAGAGAATAGAGTACAGAAGGGATTCTAGAGAGAGGAGAGAAGAGAAGGACATCCAGCGAGAGGAGAAGACAAAAAGAGAATCCAGAGAGAGGAGAGAACAGAAGGGCATCCAGAGAGAGGAGAGGACAGAAGGGCATCCAGAGAGAAGAGTGGACAGAAGGGCATCCAGAGAGAGGAGAGTGAAGAAGGGCATCCATGGGGAGTAGATGTCAGAAGTGCATCCAGAGAGAGGAGAGAACAGAAAGCCATCCAGAGATAGGAAAAGACAGAAATGCATCCACAGAGAGGGAAGAACTTAAGGGCATCCAGAGAGCAGAGAAGACAGAAGGGCATCCTGGGAGAGTAGAGAATAGAACAGTATCCAGAGAGCGGAGAAGACAGAAGAACATCCAGAGAGAGGAGAGAACATAAGGGCATCCAGAGAGAATAGAGGACAGAAGGGCATGTAGAGAGAGCAGAGAACAGAAGGGTATTCAGAAAGATGAATAGAATGAAAGGCCTCGGGAGATAGGATAAGACAGAAGTGCATCCAGAGAGAGGAGAGGACAGAATGGCCTTCAAGAGAGAGGAGAGAAAAGAACGGCATCCAGAGAGAGGAGAGAACAGAAGGGCAACCAGAGAAAGGCGAAGACAGAAGGGCATCCAGAGAGAATAGAGGACAGAAGGACATCCCGAGAGAAGAAAGTACAGAAGCACATCCAGAGAGATGAGAGAACAGGAGAGAATCCAGAAAGAAGAGAGAATAGAAGCCCATCCAGAGAGAGCAGAAGACTGACGGACATCTAGAGAGAGAAAAGGACTGAAGGGCATCTGTATAGAGGAGAAGACAGAAGGGCATCCAGAGAGAGGAGAGGACAGAATGGCATCCAGTGAGACGAGAGAACAGAAGGGCATCTGGTGAGAGGAGAAGACGGAAGGGTATCCAGAGTGAGGAGAAAATTGTCGAGCATCCAGAGAGATGAGAAAACAGAAAGACATCCAGGGAAAGTAGAGAATAGAACGGTATGCAGACAGAGAAGGCAGAAGGGAATCCAGAGCGAGGAGAGAACAGAAGGGCATCAAGACAGAGGAGAGAACAGAAGGGCATCTAGAGAGAGGAAAAGCCAGAAGGGATGTTTCTGTTTTGAACTATGGAAAAGCACACCCCTGTGGTGGACATTGGTGTGGACGCCCCTGTTGTGGACAGTGGGAAAACATCTCTTTGGTGGACAGTCCGGTGGACGTCTTGTGGTTGACAGGAAAAAGATGTCCCTGTGGTGAAGAGTGCTGAGGACAACTCTATGTTGGACATTGGTGAGAACATCTCTGTGGTGAACATTGGGCAGGATGTCCCTGTGGCTGACTAAGTATAGAACATTCCCGTGGTGGACAGTGGGGTGGTGGTTTCTGTGCTGGACAGTGGGAAGGATGTCCTTGTGCTGGACAGTGAGGAGGACGTCCCTGTGGTGGACAGTGGAAAGGACATCACTGTGGTGGACAGTAGAGAGGACCTCCCTGTGGTAGACAGTAAGAAGGATATCCCTGTTCTGGAACGTGAGAAAGACGTTTATGTTGTGGATTTTAAAAAGGATGTCACTTTTGTGGACATTGGGAAGGACCTCCTTGTGGTGCACAGTTGGAAGGATATCCCTCTGGTGGACAGTTGGGAGGACATCCCTGTGGTGGACAGCTGGGAGGAACTCTCTGTGGTGGACAGTGGGAAGGACATCTCTGTCATGGACAGTGAAGAGGAGCACTCTGTGTTGGATAGTTGAGATCCCTGTGCTGGACAGTGATGAGGACATCCCTGTGGTAGACAGTGGGGAGGACGTTTCTGTGATGCACAGGAAAACACTATTTTGGTGGACCTTTGGAATGATGTCCCTGTTTCGGAGAGTGCAGAGCACATCACTGTGGTGGACAGTGGTGATGATGACATTGTGGACAGTGGGGAGGATGTTCCTGTGTTGCACAAGAAAACATCTCTTTGGTGGACAGTGGGAAGTATTTGCCTGGAGTGGAGATTGCAGTGGACATCTCTGCAATGGACAGTGGTAAGAACATTTCTGTTATGCACAGAAGAATGTCCCTGTGGTGCACAGTGTAAAGGATATTCCTGTGGTGAACAGTGGGAAGGATTTACCACTGGTGGACATTGGTGAGGATGACCCTGTGGTAAATAGTGGTAAGGATGTCCCTGTTGTGGACAGCAGGGAGAACCTTTCTGTGGTGGACAGTGGGTAGGATATCCCTGTGATGGAAAGTGGGGAGGTAGTCACTGAGGTGGTCAATGGGAAGGACATCCCTGTGGTATAGAGTGGTGAGTACTTCACTGTAGTGCACAATGAGGTGGACATGCCTGTGGATTACACTGTGGAGGACATCCGTGTGGTGGACTATGAGGAGGATCTCCCTGTGGAGGATGGTTGCGAGGACTTCCCTGTGGTGGAGAGTGGGGTGGATGTCAATGTAGTCGACAGATGGAAAGACGTCCCTGTGGTGGACAGTGGGAAGGGCATTTCTTTGTTTTATAGTGGGAAGGACATCCATGTTGTGGACAGTGGGGAGGACCTCCCTGTGGTGGACAGTAGGAAGGATGTCCCTGTAGTGGACCTTGGTGAGGACACCCCTGGGTTGGACCGTGTGGAAAACATTCCTGTGGTGGAAAGTGGGAGGACGTCCCTTTGGTTGACACTGAGGAATAAGTCCCTGTGGTAGACAGTTGGAAGGATGTCTTCCTGGTGGACAGTGGGAAGGACCCCCTGTGGTGGATAATTGGAAGGACGTGCCTGCTGTAAACAGTGGAGAGGACTTCCCTTAGGTGGACAGTGGGGAGTACGTCCCTGTGGTGGACAGTGGTCAGGATGTCTTTTGGTGGACAGTGGTGATGATGTTTCTCTGGGGCAAAGGAGAATGTCCCTTTGGTAGACATTGGGAATGATGTCCCTGTCATGGGTTGTGCGGAGAACATCTCTGGGGTAGACAGTGGTGAGGACATCCATGGTGTGCACAGGAAGATGTTCCTGTGGTGCACAAGTTTGAGGACATCCCTGTTGTGCATGGGAGGATGTCCTTGTTGTGCATAGTGGGGAGAATGTCCTTGTGGTGAACAGTGAGAAGGACATCCCTGTGGTGGAGAGCTGGGAGGAACTCTCTGTGGTGGATAGTGGGAAGGACGTTCCTGTTGTGGACAGTGGAAAGGACTTCTCTTTAGTTGACTTTGGGGAAAACATTCATTTGGTGGACAATGGGGAGGACGTCCTTTGGTAGAGAGTGTTGAGGAAGTTTCTCAGGTGCAAAGGAGAACGTCCTTTAGTGGACATTGGATATGATGTCCCTGCATTGGAGTGTGCAGAGGAGATCTCTGGGGTAAACTGTGGTGAGGACATTCCTGGTGTGCAAAGGCAGACGATCCTGTGGTGCACAAGGGTGAGGACATCACTGTTGTGCACAGGAGGATGTCCCTGTGGTGCAGAGTGGGGATGATGTCCTTGTGGTGAACAGTGAGAAGGATGTTCCTGTTTTCGACAGCTGGGAGGAACCCTCTATGGTTGACTGTAGGAAGGACCTCCCTGTGATGGCTAGTGGGTAGGATGTTCATATGGTGGACAGTGGAGTGGACATCCCTGTTTTGGACAGTGGGGAAGACTTTACTGTTGTGGACAGTTGGAAGGACATCACTGTGGTGGACAGCTGGGAGGACCTCTCTTTGGTTGACAGTGAAAAAGATGTCCAGTGATGGACAATGATGAGGAGTATGTTGGACAGCGCAGAGGACAGCCTTGTAGACTGTAGTAAGAACTTGTAGTAAGAACAAAGTTCCTGTGGTGCACAAGAGAATTCTCTTTGGTGGACAGTGAGAAGGGTGTCCTTGTAGTGGGGAGTTCAGAGGACATCTCTGGGGAGTACAGTGGTAAGAACATCCCTGTTGTCACAGGAGGATGTCCCTGAGATTTACAGTGTGGAGGACATCACTGTGGTAGACAGGCAGAAAATGTTCCTGTTGTGGACAGTGGGGAGGACCTCCCTGTGGTGGACAATGTGTAAGATGTCCCTGTGGTTAACAGTGTGGAGGATACTCATGTTGTGGACAGTGGTGAAAACGTCCCTGTAGTGGACATTGGAGAGGACAACCATGTTGTGAATAGTGGTAAGGATGTCCTCGTGGTACACAGGAGGATGTCCCTGTGGTGGATAATGGGAATGACATCTCTATGGTGAACAGTTGAAAGGACGTCCCTGTGATTTACAGTTGGGAGGACCTCCCTGTAGTGGGCAGTGGAAAGAACGTTTCTGTGGTGGACAGTGGTATATACATGTTTGTTGTAAACAGTGGTGAGGACATCAATCTGGTAGACAGTGGAAAAGACATCCTTGTGGTGGACAATAGAGAGGACTACCCTGTGGTGGACAGTGGGAAGGAGGTCCCTGTGGTGGACAGTGGAAAGGACATATAAGTTGTGGACAGTGGGAAGGACATCCCTGTTGTGGACATTGGGATAGACCTCTTTGTGGTGGACAGTGGGAAGGGTCTGCCTCTGGTGGACAATGGAGAGGACCTACTTGTGATGGACAGTGGGAAGGAGATCCCTGTTATTATCTGAGGAGAGGATATCACTGAAGTGGACAGTCTTAAGGATGTCGTCTTGGTGGACAGCGGGGAGGACTTTTCTAGTTTGAATAGTGGGAAGGATATCACTCTTGTAGACAGTGGGGAGCAAATTCAAGTGGTAGATGGTGGGGATTATTTCCCTGTGATGGACAGTGGGGAGGATATTACTGTGGTGCACTGGAGAATATCCCTGTGGTGCACAGTTGGAAGGATGCCCATATGGTGGAGAATGCGGAGGACATATCTGTTGTGGACAGTGGTTAGGACATCCCTGTTGTGCACAGGGGGATGTCACTATGTTGCACAGTGGGGAGGATGTCCCTGTTGTTTTCAGTGGGAAGGATTCGCTGTGTTTGAAAGTTGGGAGGACATCCGTGTTGTGGACAGTTAGGAGGATGTCCCTGTGTTGGAGAGTTGATAGGATTTTACTGTAGTAGACAGTGTGGATGATGGCCTTGTGGACAGTAAGAAGAACGCTCCGGTGGTGCACAAGAGAATGTCTCTTTGGTGGACAGTGAGAATGATGTCCTTGAAGTGGGGAGTGCAGAAGACATCTCTGGGTTAGACAATGGTAAAAACATCCCTGTTTTTCACAGGAGGATGTCCCTGTGGTGTACAGTGGAAAGGACATCCCTGTAGTGGACAGTGAAGAGGACGTCCCTGTGATGGACCATTGAAATGCCATTTTTGTGGACGACTGTGGGAAGGACGTCCCTTTGGAGGACAGTGTTGAGGACAACAATGTGGTGGACAGGCAGAAGGTTGTAACTGTGGTAGACGGAGGGGAGGACCTCCCTGTGGTGGACAGTGGGTAGTATGTCCCTGTGGTTTCCAGTGCAGAGGATATTCTTGTGGTGGACTGTGGTGATAACTTCCATGTAGTGCATATTGTTGAGGACAACCATGTTGTGGACAGTGGTAAGGATGTCCTTGTAGTACACAGGAGGATGTCCCTGTGGTGGACAGTGGGAAGAATGATCCAGTGGTGGACTGTTGGGGAGGAAACTCCTTGGGGTGGACAGTTGGGAGGATGTCCCTGTGATGGACAGTGGGTAGGACCATTCTGTTGTGGACACTGTGATGGACGTCCTTGTGAAGGACAGTGGGGAGTAATTCCCTGTTGTGTACAGTGGGATGGATGTTTCTGTAGTGGACAGTTGGGAGCATATTTGTGTGGTGGACAGTTAGGCAGAAGTCCCTGTGGTAAACAGTAGGAAGGAAGTCCTTTTGTGGACAGTGAAAGGATGTCCATGTGGTGGACAATGGGAAGGACGTCCCTGTTGTAGACAGTGGGGAGGTTCTTCCTGTGGTGGACAGTGTGAAGGACATAACTGTGGTGAACAGCAGGGAGGACCTCTCTGTGTTGGACAGTGGTAAAGATGTCCCTGTGATAGACAGTGATGAGTATGTTTCTGTGGTGGATAGTGGAAATGACGTGCCTGTTGTGGACAGTGGTGAGGACTTCCCAGTCGTGGATATTGGGAAGGACGTCCCTGTGGTGAATAGTCGAAAGGATTTTTCTGTGGTGGACAGTGGAGAGGACTTCCTAATGGTGGAAAGTGGAAAGGATGTAACAGTGGTGGACAGCGGTAGGACATATCTCTGGTGGACAGTGGGTAGTACGTTCCTGTGGTGGACACTGGGGAGGACGCCACTGTGGTGGACAGTGGGAAGGAGGTCCCTGTGGTGGACAGTGGGAAGGACTTTTATGTTGTGGACTGTGGGAAGAATGCCTCTGTTGTGGACATTAGGAAAGACCTCCTTGTGGTGAACTTTGGGAAGAATGTCCCTCTTGTGGACAGAGGTGAGGACATCACTTAGGTGGACAGTGAGAAGGACATCCCTGTGGTGGTCAGTGAGGAAGACCTTTCTTTTGTGGACAGTGGGAAGGACATCACTGTTGTGGACAGTGGGGAGAATGTCACTGGTTTGGACAGTGGTAAGGACATCCATGTGGTGGACAGTAGAGAGGACCTTTCTGTGGTGAACAGTGGGAAGAAGGTCCATGTGTTGTACAGTGGGGAGGATATTTATGTTGTGGATTGTGGGAAAGACGTCAATGTTGTGGACATTGGGAAGGACTTCCGAGTGCTGAACAGTGGAAATCATGTCCTTCTCATGGACAGTAGGGAGAAACACCATGTGGTGGACAGTTTAAGGATGTCTCTGTGGTGGACATAGGAAAGGACATCATTTAGTGGACATTGGGAAGTACGTTCCTGTTGTGGACATCAGGGTGTACCTTTCTGTGCTGGACATTGGGAAGGACATGCCTGTTGTGGACAATTGAGAGGACATCCCTGTGGTGGACAGTGGAAAGGACATGACTTAGATAAACAATAGAGAAGACCTCCCTGTGGTGGACAGAGGGAAGGACATTTATGTTGTAAACTGTGGGAAGAACATCTCTGTTGTGGACATTGGGAAAGACCACTTCTAGTGAACTGTGAGAAGAATGTCCCTCTTGTGGACAGAGGGGAGGACTCAATTAGGTGAACAGTGGTAAGGACATTCCTCTGGTGGAGAGTAGAGAGGATCTTTCTGTTGGGCACAGTGGGAAGTAGGTCTATGTGTTGGACAGTGGGGAGGACATTTACGTTTTGCAATGTGAGAAGGACGTCCATGTTGTGAACATTTGGAAGGACTTTTGTGTGGTGGACCGTGGGAAGCATGTCCCTCGCGTGGACAGTGGGGAGAAACACCATGTGGTGAACAGTGGGAAGGACGTCTCTCTGGTGGACATAGGGGAGGACATCATTTAATGAACATTGGGAAGTACGTTCCTGTTGTGAACAGCAGGGTGTACCTTTCTTTGCTGGACAGTGGGAAGGACATGCCTGTTGTGGACAGTGTGGAGGACATAGCTTTGGTGAACAGTGGAAAGGACATCCCTGTGGTGGACAGTAGAGGGGACTCCCCTGTGGTGTATAGTGGGAAGGAGGTCCCTGTGGTGGACCATGGAAATGATATGCCTGTTGTGGACAGGGCAGAGGACATCACTGTGGTGGACAGTGTAAGGGACATACCTGTGGTGGACAGTATAGAGCACTTCCCTGTGGTGGACAGTGTGAAGGAGGTCCCTGTGGTTGACATTGGAAGGAAATATATGTTGTGGACTGTGGGAAGGATGTCCCTGTTTTGGACATTGGGAAAGACCTCCTTGTGGTGAACAGTAGGAAGGATGTCCCTCTGGTGGTCATTAGGGAGGAACTTCATGTGGTGGACAGTGGGAAGGATTTTCCCCTCTGGTGGACAGTGGAGAGGATGTACCTGTGGTGGACAGTGGAAAGGACGTTCTATGGTGGAGAGTGAGAAGACTGTCCCTTTGGTGGAGATCAGGGAGGTGCTCTCTGTGGTGGACAGTGGGAAGGACATCCCTGTGGTGGACAGTAAAAGGATGTCTCTTTTGTGCACATTGGGGAAGATGTCCCTATAGTGAATAATGGGAAGGACATACCCATGGTGGACAGTGGTGAGGAGGACCCTGTCATGGACAGTTGTAAGGATGCCCCTGTGGTGGACAGCAGGGAGAACCTCACTTTTGTGGACAGTAGGAATGACGTCCCTGTGGTAAAAAATATAAAATATGTTCCTGTGGTGCACAATGATGAGGACATCCCTCTTGTGCACAGGAGGATGTCCTTGTGGTGGACAGTGGGGAGGACCACACTCTGGTGGACTGTGGGGTCAGACATCCCTGTGGTGGTCAGTGGGAAGGAGGTGCATGTGGTGGACAGTGGGGAAGATGTCTGTGATAGTAGGAAGGATGTCCCTTTGGTGGACAGTGGGAAGAAGGTCCCTGTGGTGGACGGTGGGGAGGACCTCTTTGTTTTGGAGAGTTGGGAGGATATCCCTGTTGTGGACCATGTGTAGGATATTTCTGTTGTGAACATTGGGATGAACATCCTTTTGGAGGAAAGTGGGGAGTATATCCCTGTTGTGTACGGTGGGATGGATGTTTCTGTAGTGGATAGTGGGGAACATATTTGTGTGGTGGACAGTTAGGAAGATGTCCCTGTGATTAACTGTTAGGAGGAAGTTCTTTTTTTGGACAACCAGAGGATGTCCATGTGGTGTACAATGGGAAAAACATCCCTGTTGAAGACAGTGGAGAGGACATTCCTGTGGTAGACAGTGGTTAGGCTATCCCTGTTGTGCACAGGTGGATGTCCCTGTGGTGCAGTGTGGAGGATGCCGCTGTTGTTTACAGTGGGAAGGATTTCGCTGTGTTTGATAGTTGAGAGGACATCCATGTTGTGGACAATTGGGAGGATGTCCCTGTGTTGGAGAGTTGAGAGGATTTCCCTGTGGTGGACACTATGGATGACGGCCTTGTGGACAATAAGGACAATGCTCCTGTGGTGCACAAGAGAATGTTTCTTTGGTGGACAGTGAAAAGGATGTCCTTGTAGTAGGGAGTGCTAAAGACATCTCTGGGTTGGACAGTGGTAAGAACATCCCTGTTGTGCACAGGAGGATGTCCCTGTGGTGTACAGTGGGAAGGACATCCCTGTGGTGGACAGTGAAGAGGTCTTCCCTTCGGTGGACAGTTGAAATGACATCCTTGTGGTCGACAGTGGGAAGGACGTCCCTTTGGAGGACAGTGGAGAGGACATCATTGTGGTGGACAGACAGAAGGATGTCCCTGTGGTGGACAGAGGGGAGGACCTGACTGTGGTCGACAGTGGGTAGGATGTCCCTGTGGTTTACAGTGCAGAGGATATTCGTGTGGTGGACAGCGGTGAGGACTTCCCTGTAGTGCATATTGTTGAGGACAACCATGTTGTGGACAGTGGTAAGGATGTCCTTGTAGGACACAGGAGGATATCCCTGTGGTGGACAGTGGGAAGGGCATCTGTTTGGTGGACTGTGGAAAAAACGTCCCTGTGGTTGACAGTTGGGAGGAAAAACTGTGGTGGACAGTGGGGTGGACACATCTTTTGTGGACAGTGGGTAGGACGTTTCTGTGGTGGATTGTGGAAAGGACATCACTTTGATGGACAGTAGAGAGGACCTCCCTGTGGTGGACATTGGGAAGGAGGTCCCTGTTCTGGACAGTGGGGAGAATATTTCTGTGGTGGACAATTAAAATGACATCTCTGTGGTGGACAGTGGAGAGAACCTATTTTTGGTAGACAGTGGGTAATACGTCCCTGTGGTAGACAGTGTGTAGTATGGTCCTGTGGTTGACAATGGGCAGGACGTCCCTGTGGTGGACAGTGGAAAGTACATCCCTGTTGTGGACAGTGGGGAGGGCATCCCTGTGGTTGACAATGGAAACTACATCACTTTAATGGACAGTAGGAAGCAGCTCCCTGTGGTGAACAGTGGGAAGGAGGTCCGTGTGGTGGACAGTGGGAAGGATATTTATGTTGTTGACTGTGGGAAAAACATTTCTGTTGTGGACATTGGGAAAGACCTCCTTGTGGTGAACTGTGGGAAAAATGTCCCTCTTGTGGACAGAGGGGAGGAAGTCACTTAGGTGGAAAGTGGGAAGGACATCCCTGTGGTGGAGAGTGGGGAAGATGTCCCTGTTGTTTACAGTGGGAAGGACTTTGCTGTGTTTGATAGTTGAGAGGACATCCATGTTGTGGACAGTTGGGAGGATGTACCTGTGTTGGAGAGTTGAGAGGATTTCCCTGTGGTGGACAGTGTGGATGACAACCTTGTGGACAGTAAGGACAATGCTCCTGTGGTGCACAAGAGAATGTCTCTTTGATGGACAGTGAAAAGAATGTCCTTGTAGTGGGGAGTGCAGAAGACATCTCTTGGTTGGACAGTGGTAAGAACATCCCTGTTGTGCACAGGAGGATGTCCCTGTGGTGTAAATTGGGAAGGACATCCCTGTGGTGGACAGTAAAGAGGTCTTCCCTTCGGTGGACAGTTGAAATGACATCCTTGTAGTCGACAGTGGGAAGGACGTCCCTTTGGAGGACAGTGGAGAGGACATCATTGTGGTGGACAGACAGAAGGATGTCCCTGTGGTGGACAGAGGGGAGGACCTGCCTGTGGTGGACAGTGGGTAGGATGTCCCTGTGGTTTACAGTGCAGAGGATATTCATGTGGTGGACGGTGGTGAGGACTTCCCTGTAGTGCATATTGTTGAGGACAACCATGTTGTGGACAGTGGTAAGGATGTCCTTGTAGGACACAGGAGGATATCCCTGTGGTGGACAGTGGGAAGGGCATATGTTTGGTGGACTGTGGAAAAAAACGTCCCTGTGTTTGACAGTTGGGAGGAAAAACTGTGGTGGACAGTGGGGAGGACACATCTTTTGTGGACAGTGGGAAGGATGTCCCTGTGGTGGATTGTGGAAAGGACATCACTTTGATGGACAGTAGAGAGGACCTCCCTGTGGTGGACATTGGGAAGGATGTTCCTGTTGTGGACAGTGGGGAGAATATTTCTGTGGTGGACCGTTGAAATGACGTTTCTTTGGTGGACCGTGGAGAGGACCTCTTTGTTGTAGACAGTGGGTAGTACGTCCCTGTGGTAGACAGTGTGTAGTATGATCCTGTGGTGGACACTGGGGAGGATGTCCCTGTTGTCGATATTGGGAAGGACCTTTTTCTGGTGAACAGTGGAAAGAACATCCCTGTTGTGGACAGGGGGAAGACATCCCTGTGGTGGACACTGAAGAGGACTTTCCTGTGTTGGACATTTGGGATGACATCCCTGTGATGAATAGTGGGAAAGACGTTTCTTTGGTGGATAGTGGGGAGGATGTCCCTGACGTAGGGTGTGCCGAGGATAACTCTGGGTGGAGGGTGTTGCTGACATCCCTGGTGTGCAAAGGAAGATATCCCTGTGGTGCACAGTGGTGAGGATATCCCTGTTGTGCACAGGAAAATGTCTCTGTTGTGCAACGTGGGTAAGATGTCTCAGTGGTGAATGGTGAAAAGGATGTCACTGTGGTGGACAATTTGGAGGATGTCCCTGTGGTGGACAGTGCGAAGGACGTCCCTTTGGTGGACAACAATGAGGAATTCTCTATGGTGGACTGTATGAAGTACGTCCTTGTTGTGGTCAGTGAGGAGGATGTACCTGTGATGGACAGTGGGGAGGATGTCTCTCTGGTGGACAGTTGAAAGATGTACCTTTGGTGGACAGTAGGAAGAACGTCACTTTGGCGGACAGTGGGAAGGACATCCGTGTGGTAGTCAGTGGGTAGGATGTCCCTGTGGAGGACAGTGGGTAGAACGTCTCTGTGGTGTACAGTGTGAAGGACATCACTGTTGTGGACAGTGGGGAGTATATTTCTGTGGTGGACAGTTGATTTGATGTCCCTGTGGTGGACAGTGGAGAGGACCTACCTGTAATGGAGATCTGAGAGGACCTCCCTGTGGTAGACATGGGTAGGACATCCCTGTTGTGGACGGTGGCTAGTACGTTCCTGTGTTGGACACTGTGTATCAGCAGCTGTCGTGGCTGATACACAGCACTTGCCCCTTCCCGCCCGACTTGCTTTGTCTCTGCCCCTGCCCTTCCAGCCGCAGCAGGTGCTTCTGAATCAGAGCCTTTGGATTCTGGCACTACAGCCGTTCCCACGCTAACGCCAGTTCCCTCAGTCTCCACATCACTTCCTACATCTGCGGTTTTGACTTTCCCTGCTACCCTGCCTGTTTCTCTCTCTTACATGAAGACCTGCCTTTCTTCTCAGGTCCATGAATTGGTAGACATCTTCCACCTTCAGGAGTAAATTTCACAGCTCTCAGCCCTTTGTTCCTCCTCCCCTGTGGAGGACTCTCAATGTTTGGTTTTCCCTGTCACTCACTCTCAAGGTATCCCTCCTCAGACACATGCGGCTCCTGATGCTAGCTCCTCACAGACCCCACCACTCCCTCCCCCTTCCTGGTCTAGTGCTCAGCGTTCACACAGCCACATGTCTGCCGCTCCTTCTTCCTCCTCATGCCCCATGCCCCCTTCCTCTTCATAGACCTCTCATAAACCTTCCCAGCTTTCTTGCCCCCAATTGGGGACAGAGGCCATGTTCTGGAGATGAGGATGAGACAGAGCCAGAAGGTGGAAGCAGGGATGAGGGCAGAGCTTTGACAGAAAATGAAAAGGTGTGCCCTATGAAGAATCCTACAATCTTTAAAAAACTCCACTTTAAACAGTTAGAAAAATTAAATTCGGCTGTTAGGAATTATGGGCTCAATGCTCCCTTCACTCTTTCCCTTCTTGAAAGCCTTGAGGCAGGTGGATATTTAACACCCAATGAGTGGTTGACAGTTGCCCAGGCCATATTAACTCAGGGACAATTTCTCTCCTGACAGACTGATTGGGCAGATCGTTGCAGGTCTCATGCACAAGTCAGTCTCTCAAGCTCATGCTCACCCTCCAATAAATGGACACTTGATAAACTCCTAGGTTGAGGGAAATATGGCTCTAACCAAATACAGCAAAAATTTTCTCTGGATCTCTTGACTCAGTCATGCTCAGCAGCTATGAGTGCCTGGAGAGCCATTCCCATGAAAGGCTTTGTCCTTTCCCCCTTGACAAAGATCATTCAGGGCAATCAAGAAGAATTTTGAGAATTTGTTGCCCACATCCTGGAGGCAGCTGAGAGATCCTTGGGACCTGACCAGGGAGACAATAAACTTCTTCAGGAGCTTGCTTATGAAAATGCTAACTCTGCCTGTAGGGCTGCCCTTCGAGGGAAATATAAAAATAAAGATTTGGATGAGATGATTCATATCTGCAAGGATGTAGATCCCTTTGCCCATAAGGTCTCACAAGCCATCAATCTGGCTGTGGGAGCGGCCACTACAGCTACTAGTGGTGGGGCAAACATATCCACCTGTTTTAGATGTGGTCACCTGGGACATTTTGCTAAACAGTGCCCTCAGGGTAAACCCATGGCTCAGCCCCCACATCAATGGAAGGGAGAGCGTTCACTTCCAATGACCCCTTGCCCTTGCTGCAGGCTAGGCAAATATTGGACTACTGCCTGCCTTTCCAAAACTGATATTTTGGCCAACCCCTCCATCCCCTTCAAGGAAACGGGATGTGGAGCCTGACCCAGACTTCTTAGCCAGTCTTTTTCCTTCCAGCCTCAGGAAACAGCCAGGCAGGGCCACATCAAACCTTCCATCAACAGCTCCCAAACCAGCCACAGCCCTCTGTAGGGCTACCCCGGGGAGTGCAGGAATGGACCTCTGTGCCTCCTCCAATACAATATTAGAAGCTGGAGGAGGAGTTCAGATGATCCCTAATGGCATCTTTGGGCCTCCCCCACCCCAGACTTATTATCTTATCTTGTACAGAGCATCTCCCACACTCCAAGGCATTACTATTTTCCCTTCAATCGTTAATAACGATTACTATGGAGAAATTAAAGTATTGGCCACTAGTTCTAGAGGGCCCCTTCACATTCGCCAATGACAGTGCCTTGCACAGGCCTTTCCCCTTCCAGTAGACACCTCCATACCTTCCTTGGGCCCATCCCGGGGTGCTTCCACACCTGAGTTTTCTGATGTCTATTGGGTCTAAAGACTCTCACAAGAGTGCCCACAATTAAAAATGAAACTTAATGGCAAAAACTTTGAGGGCATACTTGACTCAGGAGCGGACTCCAGAGTTATTTCACAGGCCTCTTGGCCCTGTCAGCCTTCTTTAACTCACCTTCAAGGCATTGGCCAGTCCACCAACACACTTGAAAGCTCCCAGTTGCTCACTTGGGAGGATCCTGAGGGTAATACTGGACATGTTAGACCATTCATTGTACCTGGCCTCCCTATAAACTTATGGGGTCCAGATATATTGAGTCAAATTGGAGTTCTTATGTTTAGCCCCTCTGCAGTTGTTACCCACCAGATGCTGGATCAGGGGTTCATCCCTGCACAAGGATTGGGCAGATGCAACCAAGGGATCCCCACCCCAATTGCTGTTACACCAAAGACCTCATGCTAAGGACTAAGTTATAATTCAAATTTTTCTTAAGGACCATTGCTCCCCCTGCACGCACAACAGATAAGATCACCTGGAAGTCAGATTCCCCTGTCTGGGTCGACCAATGGTTCCTCCCTCAACATAAACTTCTACTGGCCATGCAGTTGGTGCAGGAACAATTAGATGCTGGCCACATTGAACACTCCATCTCCCCTTGGAATACACCCATTTTGTGATACAAAAGAAAAAGGGCAGATGGAGACTGCTCCAGGACCTCAGAGAAATTAATAAGACTATGGTCCCAATGGGAGCCCTCCAGCCTGGCCTCCCCTCCCTCGTGGCAATACCTAAGAGTTACAATAAGATGGTTATTGATTTGAAAGATTGTTTTTTCTGCATCCCCTTACACCCAGAGGATTGTAAACATTTTGCCTGTAGCATTCCTGTTGTTAATTTCATTGGGCCATCTCCATGAATTCAGTGGAGAGTCCTGCCTCAAGGCAGGGCCAATAGTCCCCCCCAAAAAAAGTTTGTGGCCCAGGCCATTGACACTTTTCGCCTTAAATACCCTGAGTTATATATTGTTCATTATATGGATGACATTATTCTGGCTAGCCCTGACGAGACCACCTTGCCCAGGGTGGGCCAGGAGTTGGTATCTGCCCTCCAAGGCCTCGGGCTGCAGATTGCCCCCGAGAAGTTCCAGCTACAGCACCCACATTTATTCTTGAGTTTTGAGCTTCACCCCTCTAAGTTTCTCTCTCAAAAAATTGAACTTAGAAAAGATTCCTTACAAACACTTAATGACCTTCAACATCTCTTGGGAGACATAAATTGGTTGTGCCCCTATCTAAAATTAACAACTGGAGAACTTAAGCCTCTATTTGATATTCTTCGAGGAGATTCTGACCCCTCCTCTCTCCGTGCCTTAACCCCTGAGGCCACCTCCGTCCTTAAGCTCGTGGAGAAAGCCATTCAACAACAGACTGTTACCTATTATTCTCCAACCTCCCCCTTATGGCTATTGGTTCTTCCCACCATGTTTGCCCCCATGGGATTGTTGTAACAGACTAAACCTTTGTATTGGCTTCATTTGCCCGCCACACCTCCTAAAGTGCTACCTGTTTATCCTGCCTTGGTGACACAGATCATAAGGATGGGAAGAGAGACCTCCCTGAAGCTCTTTGTTAGAGACCCTGACCTTGTCAGCATTCCTATGATGCCGCTCAAGTTCAGTGGCTACTTCAGACCTCAGATGAATGGGCTATTAACTGTATTTCATTTCAGGGAAAGATAGATAACCACTCTCCCTCTGACAAACTTATCCAGTTCCTTGAACACCAAGCTGTGGTCTTCCCTAAAGTGACTAAGAACATCCCCATTCCTCAAGCACCACTGATTTTTACAGATGGATCCTCCTCTGGGGTTGCAGTCTTTAATATAGGTGGACAGGTCTCTAAGTTTCAGACCAAATTTTCCTCAGCACAGTTGGTAGACTTGGTTGCTGTTATTCAAGTCTTTAAGACTTTCCCAGATCTTGCCTTTAATCTTTTTACTGACAGTGCACATGTGGCTCAATCAGTGCCTCTGTTAGAGACTTTTCCCTTTACAAGGCTGTCTACCAATGCTTCCTTCTTCTTTTCTGAGCTTCAGGAGATAATTTTAGCTAGATCCCATCCATTCTTTGTGGGTAATATATGCACCCACTCTGGTCTTCCTGGACCCCTAAGCGAGGGAAATGACCTCATTGATAGGGCCACCCGAGGGTCTCCATTTACCTTGGTGACCTTGGCCCTGCCTTCTGATCCTGTACAACAGGCACAAAAGGCCCACCAATTACATCATTTAAATGCCCAGACCCTCCAACAGATGTTCTCTATTACCAGAGAACAGGCACACCAAATAGTGTGTCAGTGCCAGGGATGTCTCACCCTCCTACCTGAGTTACATTTGGGGGTGAACCCTCATGGCCTCACCCCAGGAGAGATATGGCAAATGGATGTTACTCATTTTGCCCCTTTTGGTAAGCTTAAATATATACATGTTTCTATTGATACCTTCAGTGGTTTTCTTTGCGCCTCACTACAATCTGGTGAGGCTACCAAAAATGTCATTAGTCATGTGATTTTTTTGCCTTGCCTTTATGCCCATACCTAAGATACTTAAGACTGATAACGGCCCTCTATATACCAGCGCCTCCTTCAAACAGTTCTGTGCCCAGCTTAATATTAA
This sequence comes from Arvicanthis niloticus, assembly GCF_011762505.2. NCBI lineage: Eukaryota > Metazoa > Chordata > Mammalia > Rodentia > Muridae > Arvicanthis > Arvicanthis niloticus. The sequence goes on along the minus strand of NW_023045111.1, from coordinate 18,709 downwards.
ACATGTTACTGGTATCCCATATAAACCCCAAGGATAGGGCATTTTAGAAAGGGCACATCAGACCTTAAAGAACATGCTCTTAAAATTACAACATTCAAGGGGCATTTTATACCCCCCAAAAAGGAATCATAAAATCTTTTTAAATCATGCACTATTTGTTCTCAATTTTTTGACCCTTGATGAAAAAGGAAAGTCTGCAGCAGACAGATTCTGGCACCCTACTACAGCAGACACCTATGCCGAAGTCATGTGGAAAGATCCATTGACATATAAGTGGAATGGTCCTTATATAGTCCTTATCTGGGGAAAAGGACACATGTGTATATATGATTCCAAGGAACAAAACGCCAGATGGCTATCAGAAAGACTGGTGAAGTTGGCTAACTCTACCCCACGGATACCCCCTGAGAATGGTTCTTAACTGTGCTTACTTTCAGAAAAATGCATCCAGTTGCCTTGCTCCTCCTGCTCCTCCTGCTCACACTTCAGATTTATCCAAATGTGAGTATCAAACCCAAGCATTCCACATACCAGATTTATAATTTTACTTGCGTCATAATAAACCAAGAAGGAGACATTGTTAATTCCAGCTCTTCACTTGGAACCCAGCCTTCATGGCCCTCTCTGGAGATGGATCTTTGTGCTCTTGCCCTGGGAGCCAGTGTAGACTGGGGAACCCCCTCCCATTATTGGCCCCAAAGTCAGCTGGTTGATGCACCTAACCCCAATTATGATGACCACCTTATAGGATGTAATTCCTATGATAGGATAGTCTCCTTGGCTAATGATCCATCTGGCCTCTATGTATGCCCTGGGCCCACCCACCGCGGTCACTCTCAAAATTATAAATGTGGCTATAGCTCTGATTATTATTGTGCATCTTGAGCCTGTGAAACCACAGGAGATGAATATTGGAGACCCCACTCCTCCTGGGATTATATCACTTTAAGGAGAATGTTTCTACATACATATTTACAGGACAAACTAGGAATTAAGACCGCCCAACCATTTAGATCCTGGTGTGAATTCAAATGGCGTGTCCCTCTTCTTATATCCTTTGTGGATGTAGGGAGGAGTAAAGACTGGACAGGCCAAGGATATGAATGGGGCCTACATCTAAGAGAGTGCTCGACCTTTACACTTACCTGCTCGGACCCGAGACTCATCTTTAGAATTAAGCTCCTTAAGAGTATCCCTAATAAAAATGTTGCTGCTGTGGGCCCTAATCCTGCCATACAGCACCCTCGGCCACCAGCCAAGCCTGTCCCCAGGCCTGGAATTACTGCTCCAGCCATTTTGCCTCTCCCCACCCCCTCAGGTTACCTCATTTCAGCCCACTATACCTGCGGGCCCTCCTAGCTCTGCGGACCTTATTATTTCTCTGGCAAATGCCTCCCTTGAAGCTATTCATAATACCAGTGAATATCAATATCAAGAATATTGGATTTGTTTTTTGCCTACTCCCCCTTTTTATGAGGGAATAGCTGTTTTTACCCCTCCCTCCTTTTCTGATAATAGCAATTTGTTATTATGGGCTACTTCACCTGAGGGAGGTCTCACTATTAGTTCCATCTTGGGCATAGGCCTCTGCCTTTTGGGGCCCTCTATGCTTCCCCCCCCCAAGATATGGTCCCTATTTGTAATCAGATATTGATTTTAAATAATACCTTTTTATATACCATAGCATCCAATGGTACCTATTTTGCCTGTGCCACTGGATTGACATTATATATTTCCAATTTTGATTTTTTAAAGACCAGAGATTATTGTGTAGTTGTTACCATTCTCCCTCATTTTTTATTAACAATTCAGAGTCTTTTCTTAATGTTCTGGATCAAGGTCTTTCCCTTAGGATCAAACGAGAGCCTCTGACAGCCCTTACGTTGTATGTCATATTAGGAATCAGCGCTATTGGCGCAGGTATTGGCATTGCTTCTCTAGTCACCTCCAATAATCATTATGCCCATCTTCAGTCTTTTATTGATAAAGATTTAAATAATTTGAGAGAAGGGATCCAAGACCTTAAGGACTCTGTGGCTTCTCTTTCTGAGGTGGTGTTACAGAACAGAAGAGGACTTGACCTTGTCTTCTTTAAGGAAGAAGGTCTCTGCATAGCCCTCAGAGAAAAATGTTGCTTTTACTCTGATAAGACAGGCCTTGTCCAAAATAGCCTGGACAAAGTCAAAAAGAGTTTAGAGGAAAGAAAAAGAGCCAGAGAATAAGAGTCATGGTATCAAAATTGGTTCTCTACTTCACCTTGGCTTACTACCCTATTGCCTAGTTTACTAGGACCCTTTGTTGGTATTTTATTGCTTCCGTCTTTTGGCCCTTGGGCTCTTAACTGTCACAAAAGTTTTGTTAAGAACCAGATTGGTGCTGCCATCAAGAAGCCAGTTGAAGTTCATTACCATCAACTGAAGACTGAAGGAAATTCATAAGTGATTCTGCCAAAGAAAGGCACAGGTGCCAGCCACCCTACCTTCCCCTATGGCTGATCCCTAGATTTCCACACCCTCAAGAAAGGTTCCTGGCATGTCTTGCTCTGCCCTTGTTTCTCTCGCTAGGGAGACTGGCCCCTAGATACCCTGACAAAAATTGGCTTTTTCCTAAACTAAGGATTGCCTTTGATTTGGCCCTCTAATATTCAGGAGTCTTCCATTATGACAATATTACACCCCAATTAACAAATGGCTGATAACCTGGGCATTCAAACAGGGATGTGTGAGAGAGAACGGAAGGGCATCTAGAGAGAAGAGAAGATAGAAGGATAACCAGACTGAGGAGAAAATTGTCAGGCATCCAGAGAGAGGAGAAGACAGAAGTGAATTCAGAGAGAGGAGAAAACAGAAGGGATTCCAGAGAGAGTAGACTGCAGAAGGGCATCCAGCGAGAGGAGAAGACAGAAGGGCATCTGGAGATAGGAGAGAACAGAAAGGCATCCAAAAAGAGGAGAGAACAGAAGGGCATCAAAAGAGAGAAGACGGAAGGATATCCAGAGAGAGGAGAGAATACAAGGACATCCAGAGAGAGGAGAGAGCAGAAGGGCATACTGAGAGAGGAGAAGACAGTAGGGCATCCGGAGAGAGGAGAGAACAGAAGGGCATCCAGAGAGAAGAGAGAATACAAGGACATCCAGAGAGAGGAGAAGACAGAAGGGCATCCGGAGAGAGGAGAGAACAGAAGAGAATCCAGAGAGAAGAGAGACCAGAAGGACATCCAGAGAGAGGAGAAGACAGAAGGGAAGCCAAAGAGATGAGAAAACAGATGGGCATAAGAAGAGAGGAGAGACAGAAGGCCATTCAGAGGGAGGAGAAGACAGAAGGGCATCCAGAGAGAGGAGAGGGAAGAAGGGAATCCCGAGAGAGGAGAGCACAAAGGGCATCCAGAGAGAGGAGAAGACAGAAGGGCATACAAAGAGAGAAGAGGACAGAAGGGCATTCAGAGAGAGGAGAAGACAGAAGGGCATCTGGAAAGAGGAGAGAACAGAAGGGCATCCAGAGAGAGGAGAGGACAGAAGGGCATCCAGAGAGAGGAGAGCAAAGAAGGGCATTCAGAGAGATTAGAGAACAGAGAGGCATCCAGGAGAATACAGGACAGAAAGGAATATAGAGAGAGGATAGAAGAGAAGGGCAGCCAGCGAGAGGAGAATACAAAAAGGGAATCCAGATAGAGGAGAGAAAAGAAGGGCATCCAGAGAGAGGAGAGGACAGAAGGGCATCCAGAGAGAGAAGAAAACAAAAGGGCATCCAGAGAGAGGAGAGGGCAGAAGGGCATCCACAGAAAGAAGTAAAGAAGGCCATACAGAGAGAGGAGAAGACAGAAGGGCATCTAGATAGAGGAGAGAACAGAAGGGAATCTAGAGAGAGGGGAGAACAGAAGGGCATCCAGAGAGGGGAGAAGACAGGAAGGCTTCCAGAGATAGGAGATAACAGAAGGGCAGACAGAAAGAGGAGAAGAGAGAAGGAATCTAGACGGAGAAGGGGACAGATGGGTATCCTGAGAGAAGAGATGACAGAAGGGCATCGAGGGAGAGAAGAGAACAGAAGGTCATCCAGAGAGAGGAGAAGACAGAAGGGAATCCAAAGAGAGGAGAGAACAAAAGGGCATCTAGAGAGAGAAGAGGACACAAGGGCATCCAGAGAGAGGAGAGAACAGTAGGGCATCCAGAGAGAGGAGAGAACAGAAGGGCATCCAGAAAGAGGAGAAGAGAGATGGAATCTAGACGGAGAAGAGGACAGATAGGCATCCTGAGAGAGGAGATGATAGAAGGGCATTGAAAGAGAGAAGAGAACAGAAGGTCATCCAGAGAGAGGAGAAGATAGAAGGGAATCCAAAGAGAGAGAGAACAAAAGGGCATTTAGAGAGAGAAGAGGACACAAGGGAATCCAGAGAGAGGAGAGAACAGAAGGGCATCCAGAGAGAGGATAGAACAGAAGGTTATCCAGAGAGAGAAGTGGACACAAGGGCATCCAGAGAGAGGAGAGAACAGAAGGGCATCCTGAGAGAGGATAAAACAGAAGGGTATCCAGAGAGAGGAGAGGACAAAAGGGCATCCAGAGAGAGGAGAGAACAGAAGGGCAACCAGAGAAAGGAGAAGACAGAAGGCCATCCAGAGAGAGGAGAGGACAGAAGGACATCCCGGAGGAGAGAACAGAAGCACATCCAGAGAGATAGAGAGAACAGGAGAAAATCCAGAAAGAGGAGAGAACAGAATGCCATCCAGAGAGAGCAGAAGAGTGAAGGACATCCAAAGAGAGAAGAGGACTGAAGGGCATTTGGATAGAGGAGAACACAGCAAAGCATCTAGAGAGAGGAGAAGACAGAAATGTATCCAGAGTGGGGAGAAAATTGTTGGGAATCCAGAGACAGGAGTATACAGAAGGGCATCGAGAGAGACGAGAGAACAGAAGGGCATAGGGAGAGAGGAGAAGACAGAAGGGCATCCAGAGAGAGTAGAGGACAGAAGGGCATCCAGAGAGACGAGAGCACAGAAGGACATCCAGAGAAACGAGAGAACAGAGAGTCATCCAGAGAGAATATAGGACAGAAGGGCATCTAGAGAGAGGAGAGGACAGAAGGGCATCCAGAGAGAGGAGAGTGAAGAAGGGCATCCAGAGAGAGTAGAGGACAGAAGGGATCCAGAGAGAGGAGAGAACAGAAAGCCATCAAGAGAGAGGAGAAGAGAGAAGTGCATCCATGGAGAGAAGAGGTCAGAAGGGCATCCAGAGAGAGGAAAGAACAGAAATGCTTCCAGAGAGTGGAGAAGACAGAAACACATCCACATAGAGAAGAGAAGGGCATCCAGAGAATGAGAAGACAGAGCAAATCCAGAGAGAGGAGAGAACAGAAAGGCATTCGAAGAGAGAAAAGATCAGAAGTGCATCCAGAGAGAGGAGAGAACTGAAGTGTATCCAGAGAGAGGAGAAGACAGAAGGGCATCTGAAGAAAGGAGAAGATGGAATGGCATGCAGAGAGAGGAGAAGATAGAAGGGAATCCAGAGAGATCAGAAAACAGAAGAAAATCCAGAGAGTGGAGAGAAGAGAAGGGCATCCAGAGAGAGAAGACAGAAGGGCATCCGGAGATAGGAGAGAACAGAAGGGCATCAAGAGAGGAGAAGAAAGAAGGGAATCTAGAGAGAGGTGAGAAGAAAAGAGCATCCTGAGAGAAGAGAGAGCAGAAGGGCATCCAGAGAGTGGAGAAGAGAGCAGGGCATCTGGAGAGAGGATTGAACAGAAGGGCATCCAGAGAGAGGAGAGAGCAGAAGGGAATCCAGAGAGAGGAGAAGACAGAAGGGAAGCCGGAGAGAAGAGAGAACAGAAGGGCATACGGAGAGAGGAGAAGACAGAAGGGCATCACGAGAGAGAACAGAACAGAAGGGCATCCAGGGAGAGGAATGTGAAGAAGGGTATCCATAGAGAGGAGAGGACAGAAGGTATCCAGAGAGAGGAGAGAAGAGAAAGCCATCCAGAGAGAGGAGATGACAGAAGGGCATCCATGGAGAAAAGAGGACAGAAGGGCATCCAGAGAGAGGAGAGCACAGAAGGGCATCCAGAGAGAGGAGAAGACAGAAACACATCCACAAGGAGGGGAGAACAGAAGGGAATCCTGAGCTCAGAGAAGACAGAAGTGTATCCAGGGAGAGTAGAGAATAGAACAGTATCCAGTTTGCGGAGAAGACAGAAGAACATCCAGAGATAGGAGAGAACATAAGGGTATCCAGAGAGAATAGAGGACAGAAGGGCATCTAGAGAGATGATAGAAGAGAAGGGCATCCAGCGAGAGGAGAAAACAAAAAGGGAATCCAGAGAGAGGAGAGAACAGAAAGGCATCCAGAAAGAGAAGAGTACAGAAGTGCATTCAGAGAGAGGTGAGGAAAGAAGGGCATCCAGAGAGAGGAGACTGAAGAAGGGCATCCAGAGAGAGGAGAGGACAGAAGGGATCCAGAGAGAAGAGAGAAAAGAAAGTCATCCAGATTGAGGAGAAGACAGAAGGGCATCCATGGAGAGGAGAGGTCAGAAGGGCATCGAGCGAGAGGAGAGAAGAGAAGGGCATCGAGAGAGGAGAAGACAGAAACACATCCACAGAGAGGGGAGAACAGAAGGGCATCCAGAGAACAGAGAAGACAGAAGGGCATCGAGAGAGAGGAGAGGACAGAAGGCCATCCAGAGAGAGGAGACCACAGAAGGGCATCCAGAGAGATGAGAGAACAGAGAGGCATCCAGAGAGTATAGAGGACAGAAGGGCATCTAGAGAGAGGAGAGAAGAGAAGGGCATCCAGCGAGAGGAGAAGACAAAAAGGGAATCCAGAGAGAGGAGAGAACAGAAGGGCATCCAAGAGAGAAGAGGACAGAAGTGCATCCAGAGAGAGGAGAGGACAGAAGGACATCCTGAGAGAGGAGTGGGAAGAAGGACATCCAGAGTGAGGAGAGGACAGAAGGGATCCAGAGAGAGGAGAGAACAAAAAGCCGTCCATAGAGAGGAGAAGACAGAAGGTCATCCATGGAGAGGAGAGGACAGAAGGGCATACAGAGAGAGGAGAGAACAGAAGGGCATCCAGAGAGAGGAGAAGACAGAAACACATCTACGGGGAGGGTTGAACTTAAGGGCATCCAGAGGGAGGAGAAGACAGAAGTGCATCCAGGGAGAGTAGAGAATAGAACGGTATCCAGAGAGAGGAGAAGATAGAACATCCAGAGATAGGAGAGAACATAAGGGCATCCAGAGAGAATAGAGGACAGAAGGGCATGTAGAGAGAGTAGAGAACACAAAGGTATCCAGAAAGAGGAGAAGACAGAAGGGCATCCAGAGAGAGGAGAGAGCAGAAGGGCTTCCAGAGAGAGGAGTTGACAGAATGTCCTCCAGAGAGAAGAGAGTAAAGAAGGGCATCCAGAGAGAGGAGAGGTCAGAAGGGCATCCACAGAAAATAGTAAAGAAGGCTTTACAGAGAGAGGAGAAGACAGAAGGGCATCTAGATAGAGGAGAGAACAGAAGGGCATCTAGAGAGAGGAGAGAACAGAAGGGCATCCAGAGAAGGGGAAGACAGAGCGAATCCAGAGAGAGAAGAGAACAGAAGGCATTTGGAGTGAGGAGAAGACAGAAGGGCATGCAGAGAGAGGAGAGGATAGAACGGCATCCAGAGAGAGGAGAAGACAAAAGGGAATCCAGAGAGAGGAGAGAACAGAAGGGCATCCAGAGAGAGGAGAGAGCAGAAGAGTATCCAGAGAGAGGAGAAGACAGAAGGGCATCCGGAGAGAGGAGAGAACAGAAGGGCATTCAGAAAGAGGAGAGAATAGAAGGGCATCAAGAGAGAGGAGAAGATCGAAGGGAATCCAGAGAGAGGATAGAACAGAAGGGCATCCAGAGAGAGGAGAGGGCAGAAGGGCATCCTGAGAGAGGAGAAGACAGTAGGGCATCCGAAGTGAGGAGAGAACAGAAGTGCATCCTGAGAGAGGAGAGGACAGAAGGGCATCTAAGGAGAGGAGAAGACAGAAGGGCATCCAGAGAGAGGAGAGGGAAGAAGTGCATCCCGACAGAGGAGAAAACAAAGGACATTTCAAGAGAGGAGAAGACTGAAGGGCATCCATAAAGAGGAGAGGACAGAAGGGCATTCAGAGAGAGGAGAAGACAGAACGGCATCCGGAGAGAGGAGAGAACAAAGGGGCATCCAGTGAGAGGAGAAGACAGAATGGAATCCAGAGAAAGGAGAGAACAGAAGGGTATCCAGAGAGAGGAGAGAGCAGAAGGGCATCAGGAGAGAGGAGAAGACAGAAGGGCATCCGGAGAAAGGAGCGAACAGAAGCTCATCCAGAAAAAGGAGAGAGTAGAAGGGCATCCAGAGAGAGGAGAAGATAGAAGGGAATCTACAGAGCAGAGACAACAGAAGGGCATCCAGAGATAGGAGAGAGCAGAAGGGCATCCAGAGAAAGGAGAAGACAGTAGGACATCCAGAGAGAGGAGATAACAGAAGGGCATCCAGAGAGAGGAGAGTCCAGAAGGGCATCCAGAGTGAAGAGAGAGGAGAAGGGCATCCAGAAAGAGGAGAGGACATAAGGGCTTCTAGAGAGAGAAGAAGACAGAAGGGCATCCAGAGAGATTAGCGGACAGAAGAGAATCTAGAGAGAGAAGAGAACAGAAGGGAAACCAGAGATATGAGAGGACAGAAGGAAATCCATAGAGAGAGAAGACAGTAGGGCATCCAGAGAGAGGAGAGGAGAGAAGGGCATCCGGAGAGAGGAGAGAACAGAAGGGCATCCAAAGAGAGGAGAAGAAAGAAGGGCATCCAGAGAGAGGAGAGTAAAAATGGCATCCAGAGAGAGGAGAATACAGAAGGGCATCCAGAGAGAGGACAGAATAGAAGAGCATCGGTTGAAAGGAGAAAACAGAAGGGCATAAAAAGAGACGAAAAGACAGAAGGGCATCCAGAGAAAGAAGAAGACAGAAGGGCATACAGAGAGAGGAGAGGACACAAGGGCATCAAGAGAGATGAGAGAACAGAAGATCATCCAGAAAGAGAAGAGAACAGAAGGGCATCCAGAGAGAGGAGAAGACAGAAGGGCATCCCGACAGAAGAGAGGACAGAAATGGCATCCAGAGAGAGAAGAGGACACAAGGGCATCCAAATAGAGAAGATAACAGAAGGGCATCCAGAGAGAAGAAAACAGAAGGGCATCCAAAGAGAGGAGAATCTTGAAGGGCATTCAGAGAGAAAAGTAGACAGAAGGTCATCCAGAGAGAGCAGAGAACAGAAGGGCATCCAGAGAGATGAGACTACAGGAGAGCTTCCATAGAGAGAAGAGAACAGAAAGGAAACCAGAGAGATTAGAGGACAGAAGGGATCCAGAGAGAAGAGAGGACAGAAGAACATCCAGAGAGAAGAGAGGACAGAAGGGCATCCAGAGAGAGGAGAGGTCAGCAGGGCATCCAGAGAGAGGAGAGGACAGAAAGGCATCCAGAGAGAGGAGAGAGCAGAGAAGTCCATCCAGAGAGAGAAGACAGAATGGCATCCAGAGAGAGGTGAGCCCAGAAGGGCATCCAGAGAGAAGAGAACAGAAGGGCATCCAAAAAGAGGAGAAGACAGAAGGTCATCCAGAGAGAGGAGATGAAAGGAAGGCATCCGGAGAGAGGAGAGAACAGAAGGGCATCCAGAGAGAGGAGAAGACACAAGGGCATCAAGAAAGGAGAGGAAAAAAGGCGTCCGGAGAGAGGAAAGAACAGAAGGGCATCCAGAGAGAGGAGAAGACAGAAGGGGATCCAGAGAGAGGAGAGTAAAGAAGGGCATACAGAGAGAGGAGAGAACAGAAGGCCATCCAGGGAGAGAAGTGAACAGAAGGGCATCCAGAGAGAGGAGAAGACACAAGGGCATCCAGAGAGGAGAGGAAAAAGGGCGTCTGGAGAGAGGAGAGAACAGAAGGTCATCCAGAGAGAGGAGAGGACAGAAGGGCATCCGAAGAGTGGAAAGAACAGAAGGGCATATAGAGAGAAGATCACAGTAGAGAATCCAGAAAGAGCATAAGACAGAAGGGCACACTGGAGATGAGAGAATAGAAGGGCATCCAGCGGGAGGAGAATGAAGAAGGGCATCCGGGGAGAGAAGAGGACAGAAGGGCATCCCGAGAGAGTTGAGAACAGAAGGGCATCCAGATAGAAGAGAGAACAGAAGAGAATCCAGAAAGAGCAGAGAAGAGAAGGGCATCCAGAGAGAGCAGAAGACTAAAGGACATTTAGAGAAAGAAGAGGATAGAAGGGCATATAGAGAGAGGAGAAGACAGAAGGGTATCCAGGATTAGGAGAGAATTGAAGGGCATCCAGAAAGAGGAGAAAACAGAAGGGCTTCCAGAGAGAGGAGAGAACAGAAGAGCATCTGGAGAGATGGGAATAGAGAAGGCATCCAGATGGAGAAGAGGACAGACGGGCATCCAGAGAGAGGAGAGGACAGAAGGGCATCCAGAGAGAAAAGAGAACAGAAAGGCATCCAGAGAGAGGAGAGGACAGAAGGGCATCTAGAGAAAGCAGAGAAAAGAAGGGCATCCAGAAAGAGGAGAAGATAAAAAGGGCATCCAGAGATAGGGCGTACAGAAAGGCATCCACAGAAAAGAGAACAGAAGGCCATCCAGTGGGAGGAGAAGAAAGAAGGGCATCTGGATAGAGGAGAGAACAGAAGTGAATCCAGAGAGAGTTGAAGACAGAAGGACATTCAGAGAGTGTAGAAAGCGGAAGGGCATCCAGAGAGAGGAGAAGACAGACAGCATTCAGAGAGGAGAGAGCAGAAGGGCATCCCGAGAAAGGAGAAGACAGAAGGGAATGCAAAGAGAGGAGAAAAAGAAGGGCATCCAGAGAGAGGAGAAGACAGAAGGGCATACAGAGTGAGGAGAGGACAGATGGGCATACAGAGAGAGGAGAGAACAAAAGGGCATCCAGAGAGAGGAGAAAACAGAAGGGCATCCATGGAGAGGAGTGGTCAGAAGGGCATCCGGAGAGAGGAGAGAACAGAAGCGCATCCAGAAAGAGGAGAGGACAGAAGGGCATCAAGAGAAGGAGAAGACAGAAGCGTATCTAAAGAGAGGAGAGAACAGAAGTGCATGCGAATAGATGAGAAGTCAGAAGGGCATCAAGAGAGAGGAGAGGACAAAAGGGCATCTGGAAATAGAAGAGAACAGAAGGGCATCCAGGGAGAGGAGAGAACAGATGGGCATCCAGAGAGAGGAGAGGACAGAAGGGCATCCAGAGAGTGGAGAGAATAGAAGGGCATCCAGAGAGAGGAGAGGACAGAAGGGCATCCAGAGAAATGAGAGAACAGAAGTGAATCCAGAGAGAGGGGAAGACAAAAGGGCATTCAGAGAGAGGAGAGAGCAGAACAGCATCCAGAGAGAGGAGAAGACAGAAGCACAAACAGGGAGAGGAGAGGACAGATGGGCATTCAGAGAGAGGAGAGAGCAAAAGGGCATTCAGAGAGAGGAGAAGACAGAAGGGAATCCAAAGAAAGGAGAGAACAGAAGGGCATTCAGAGAGAGGAGAAGAAAGAGGTGCATTCGGAGATAAGAGAGAACAGATGGGCATCCAGAGAGTGGAGAAGACAGAAGAGCATCAAGAAAAAGAGGACAGAATGTCATACTGATAGAGGAGAGAACAGAAGGGCATTCCAAGAGAGGAGAAACAGAAGGGCATCCATAGAGAGGAGAGGACAGAAGGGCATCTGGAGAGGGAAAAGAACAGAAGGGCATATAGAGAGAAGAGAACAGTAGAGAATTCAGAGAGAGCATAAGACAGAAGGGCATACTGGAGATGAGAGAATAGAAGGGCATCCAGTGGGAGGAGAATGCAGAAGGGCATCCAGAGAGAGGAGAGGACAGAAGGGCATCCGGAGAGAGGAGAGTCAGAAGGGCATCCAGAGAGAGAAGACAGAAAGGCATCCAGAGAGATTAAAGAAGGTCATCCAGTAGAGGAGAATACAGAAAGGCATCCAGAGAGAGGAGAGAATAGAAGAGCATCGGACGAGAGGAGAAAACAGAAGGACATTAAAAAAGAGGAGAGGACAGAAGAGCATCCATAGAAAAGAGAAGACAGAAGGGTATCCAGAGAGAAGATAGGACACAAGGGCATCCAGTGAGATGTAAGAACAGAAGATCATCCAGAGAGAGAAGAGAACAAAAGGGCATCCAGAGAGAGGGAAAGACAGAAGGGCACCCCTAGAGAAGAGAGGAAGAAATGGCATTCAGAGAGAGAAGAGGTCACAAGGGCATCCTGATAAAGGAGAGAACAGAAAGGCATACAGAGAGAGGAGAGAACAGAAGGGTATCCAGAGAGACGAGAGGAAAAAAGGGCATCCAGAGAGAGGAGAGACCAGAAGGGCATTCAAAGAAAGGATAAAAAAGAAGGGCATCCAGAGAGAGAGGAGAGGACAGAAGGACATTCCAAAAGAAGAGAGAACAGAAGGGAATCTAGAGATATAAGAGTACAGGAGAAAATCCAGAAAGAGGAGAGAACAGAAGCCCATCCAGAGAGAGCAGAAGACTGAAAAACATCCATAGAGAGAAGAGGACTGAAGGGCATCCAGAGAGAGGAGAAGACAGAAGGGCATCCAGAGACAGGAGAGGACAGAAGGATATCCAGAGTAAGGAGAAAATTGTCATTCATCCACAGAGAGGAGAAGACTGAAGGGCATCGAGAGAATCGAGAGAACAGAAGGGCATAGGGATAGAGGAGAAGACAGAAGGACAACTAGAGAGAGGAGAGGACAGAAGGGCATGCAGAAAGAGGAGAGCACAAAAGGGCATCCAGAGAGAGGAGAGAACAGAAGGGCATCCAGAGAGAGGAGAGAACAGAAGGGCATCTGGAGAGAGGAGAGGACAGAAGGGCTTCCAGAGAGAGAAGAAGACAAAAGGGCATCCAGAGAGATTAGAGGACAGAAGAGAATCTAGAGAGAGAAGAGAGCAGAAGGGCAACCAGAGATATGAGAGGACAGAAGGAAATCCAGAGAGAGGAGAAGACAGAAGGACATCTGGAGAGAGGAGAGAACAGAAGGGCATCCAGGGAGAGGAGAAGACAGAAGGGCATCCAGATAGAGGAGAGACCAGAAGGGCATCCAGAGGGATGTGAATACAGAAGGGCATCCAGAGAGAGGAGAAGACAGAAGGGCATCGAGAGATTTGAGAGAGAAAAAGCATACAGAGAGAGGAGAGAACAGATGGGCATCCAGAAAGAGGAGAGAACAGAAGTCCATTCAGAGACAGGAGAGGACAGACTGGCATCCACAGAGAGGGGAGAACAGAAGAGCATCACAGTGAGGAGAGAACAAAAGGGCATCCGGAGAGAAGAGAGAACAGAAAGCCATCCAGAGAGAGGAGAGGACAGAAGGGCATTCAGAGATAGGAGAGAGCATTAGGGCATCCAGAGAGAGTAAAAGTCAGAAGGGAATCCAAAGATAGGAGAGAACAGAAGGACATCCAAAGAAAGGAGAAGACAGAAGAGAATCCAGAGAGAAGAGAGGACAGGAGAGAATCCAGAAAGAGGAGAGAACAGAAGCCTATCCAGAAAGAGCAGAAGACTGAAAAACTTCCAGAGAGAGAAGAGGACCGAAGGGCATCCGGAGAGAGGAGAAGACAGAAGGGCATCCAGAGAGAGGAGAGGACACAATGGCATCCAGTGAGAGGAGAGAACAGAAGGGCATCTAAAGAGAGGAGAAGACAGAAAAATAACCAGAGTGAGGAGAAAGTTGTCGGGCATCCAGAGAGAGGAGAAGACTGAAGGGCATCGAGAGAATCGAGAGAAGAGAACAGCATAGGGAGAGAGCAGAAGACAGAAGGGCATCCAGAGACAGGATATGACAGAAGGGTATCTTGAGAGAAGAAAGAAGAGAAGGGCATCTAGAGAGAGGAGAAGACAAAAAGGGAATCCAGAGAGGGGAGAGGACAGAAGGACATACCGAGAGAAGAGAGAATAGAAGAGCATCCAGAGAGAGGAGAAGTCAGAAGAGCTTCCAGCGAGAAGAAAGGACACAAGAACATCCAGAGAGATGAGAGAACAGAAGATCTTCCATATAGAGGAGAGAACAGAGGGGCATGCAGAGAGATAGGCAAACAGAAGATCATCCAGAGAGAGAAGAGAAGAGAAGGGCATCCAGAGATATGACACAACAGAAGAGAATCAAGAGAGAGGAAAGAACAGAATGGCATCCAGAGAGAGGAGACGACAGAAGGGCATCCAGAAAGAGGAGATGACAGAAGGGCATCCAGAGAGAGGAGAAGATAAATGGGCATCCAGAGAGATAAGAGAACAGAGAAGCATCCATAGAGAAAACATAATAGTCGGGTTCCAGAGAGATTAGAGGACAGAAAGCAATATAGAGAGAGGTTAAAATAGACGGGCATGTAGAGAGAGGAGAAGACAGAAGGGCATTCATAGAGAGGTGAGCACAGAAGGGCATCTGGAGAGAAGAGAACAGAAGGGCATCCAGAGAGAGGAGAAGACAGAAGGGCATCCAGAGAGAGGAGAGAGCAGAAAAGCATTCAGAGATAGGAGCAGACAGAAGGGCATCCAGAAGGAGGAGAGAACAGAAAGCTATCCAGAGAGAGGAGAAGACAGAAGGGCATCCGGAGAGAGGAGAGAACAGAAGGGCATCCAGAAGAGGAGAGAACAGAAGAGCATCAAGAGAGAGGAGAAGACAAAAAGGGAATACAGGGAAAGGAAAGAACAGAAGGGCATCCAGAGAGAGGAGAAGACGGAAAGTCATTCATAGAAAGGAGAGGACAGAAGAGCATCTGGATAGAGGAGAGAGCAGAAGGGTATACAGAAATAGGAGAGGACAGAAGGGCATCCAGAGGGAGGAGAGAACAGAAAGCTATCCAGAGAAAGGAGAAGACAGAAGGGCATCCAGAGAGAGGAGTGAACAGAAGGATCTCCAGAAGAGGAGAGAACAGAAGGGCATCAAGAGAGAGAGGAGAAGACAAAAAGGGAATACAGAGAAAGGAAAGAACAGAAGGGAATCCAGAGAGAGGAGAAAACAGAAGGTCATTCAGAGAATGGAGAGGACAGAAGGGCATCCGGAAAGAGGAGAGAGCAGAAGGGCATACAGAGATAGGAGAGGACAGAAGGGCATCCAGAGGGAGGAGAGAACTGAAAGCTATCCAGAAAAAAAAGAAGACAGAAGGGCATCCAGAGAGAGGAGTGAACATAAGTGCATCCAGAAGAGGAGAGAACAGAAGATCATCCAGAGAGGAGAAGACAGAAGAGAATCCAGAGAGAGGCAGAGAACAGAACGGCATTCAGAGAGAGGAGAGAGCAGAAGGGCATCCAGAGAGTGGAGAAGACAGAAGGGCACCCAGAGAGAGGAGAAAACAGAAGGGCATCCAGGAAGATGAGAGAACAGAAGAGAATCCATAAAAAGGAGAGAACAGAAGGCCATCCAGAGAGAGCAGATGACTGAAGGACATCCAGAGAGAGAAGAGGACCGAAGTGCATCCAGAAAGAGAAGAAGACACAAGGGCTTCCAGAGAGAGCACAGGACAGAATGGCATCCAGGGAGAGGAGAGTACAAAAGGGCATATGGAGAGATAAGAAATCAGAAGGGCCTCCAGACACTGGAGAGGACAGAAGGGCATCCAGCGAGAGTAGAGCACAGAAGGGAATCCAGATAGATGAGAGAACAGAAGGACATCCAGAGAGAATAGAGGACAGAAGGACATCTTGAGAGAGGAGAGAAGAGAAGGGCAATCAGAGAGAGGAGAATACAAAAAGGGCATCTAGAGAGAGGAGAGAACAGTAGGGCATACATGGAGAGGAGAGGACAGAAGGACATCCCGAGAGATGAGAGAATAGAAGGGCATCCAGAGAGAGGAGAAGACAGAAGGGCTTCCAGCAAGAGGAAAGGACACAAGACCATCCAGAGAAATGAGAGAACAGAAGATGTTCCATATAGAGGAGAGAACAGAAGGGCATGCAGAGAGATAAGCAAACAGAAGATCATCCAGAGAGAAAAGAGAAGAGAAGAGAAGAGAAGAGAAGAGAAGAGAAGAGAAGAGAAGGGCATCCAGAGATATGACAAAACAGAAGAGAATCTAGAGAGAGAAGAGAACAGAAGGGCATCCAGAGAGAGGAGACAACAGATGGGCATCCAGAAGGAAGAGAGACAGAAGGGCATCCAGAGAGAGGAGAAGACAAAATGTCATCCAGAGAGATAAAAGAACAGAAAAGCATCCATAGAGAGAATATCATAGACGGGCATTCAGAGACATGAGAAGACAGAAAGGAATATAGAAAGAGGAGAAAATAGAAGGGCATGTAGAGAGAGGAGAAGACAGAAGGGCATCCAGAGAGAGGTGAGCAAAGAAGGGCATCCAGAGAGAACAGAACAGAAGGGCATCCAGAGAGAGAAGAGTAAAGAAGAGAATACAGAGAGAGGAGAGAACAGAAGAGCAGAGAGAGAGAAGAGACAACAGAAGGGCATCCAAAGAGAGGAGAGGACAGAAGGGCATCCAGAGAGAGGAGAGAACAGAAGGGCATCCGGAGAGAGGAGAGGAGAGAAGGGCTTCCAGAGAGAGGAGTGAAAGAAGGGCATCGACAGAGAGGAGAATACAGAAGGGCATCCAGAGAGAGGAGAGAATAGAAGAGCATCGGATGAGAGGAGAAAACAGAAGGGCATAAAAAGAAAGGAGAGAACAGAAGTGAATCCAGAGAGAGGAGAAGACAGAAGGGCATTCAGAGAGAGGAGAGAGCATTAGGGCATCCAGGGAGAGGAGAAGACAGAAGGAAATCCAAAGAGAGGAGAGAACAGAAGGGCTTCCAAAGAAAGGAGAAGACAGAAGGGCATCCAGAAAGAGGAGAGGAAAGTAGGACATCCCAAAAGAAGAGAGAACAGAAGGGCATCCAGAGAGATGAGAGTACAGGAGAGAATCCAGAAAGAGATGAGAACAGAAGCTCATCCAGAGAGAGCAGAAGACTGAAAATCCTCCAAAGAGAGAAGAAGAATGAAGGGCATCTGGAGAGAGGAGAAGACAAAAGGATATCCAGAGTGAGGAAAAAATTGTCGGGCATACAGAGAGAGGAGAAGACTAAACGGCATGGAGAGAATCGAGAGAACAGAAGAGCATGGGGAAAGAGGAGAAGGAATATGGGCATCCAGAGAGAGAGGAGAGGTCAGAAGGACATCCAGAGAGAGGAGAGCACAAAAGGGAATTCAGAGAGATGAGAGAACAGAAGGATATCCAGAGAGAATAGAGGACACAAAAGCATCTTGAGAGAGGAGAGACGAGAAGCGCATCCAGAGAGAGGAGAAGACAAAAAGGGAATCCAGAGACGGGAGAGAACAGTATGGCATCTAGAGTGAGGAGAGGACAGAAGGGCATCCAGAGAGAGGAGAGGACAGAAGGGCATCCAGAAAGAGGAGAGATCAGAAAGGCATCCATTGAGAGGAGAGGTCAGAAGGGCATCCACAGAGAGGAGAGAACAGACGGGCATCCAGAGAGCAGAGAAGACAGAAGGTCATCCGGAGAGAGTAGAGAATAGAATGGTATCCGGAGAGCAGAGAAGACAAAAGCGCATCGAAAGGAGAAGACAAAAGGGCATCAAGTGAGAATAGAGAACAGAAAGGCCTTAAGAGAGAGGAGAGGACAGAAGGGTATCCAGAGAGAGGAGAGGGCAGAAAGGCATCCAGGGAGAGGAGAGAACAGAAGTGAATCCAGAGAGAGGAGAAGACAGAAGGGAATTCAGAGAGAGGAGAGAGAATTAGGGCATCCAGAGAGAGGAGAAGACAGAAGTGAATCCAAAGAGAGGAGAGAATAGAAGAGAATCCATAAAGAGGAGAGAACAGAAGGGCATCCATAGAGCTGAGAGAACAGAAGATCATATAGAGAGAAAAGAGAACAGAAGGGCAACAAGAGATATGAGAGAACAGAAAAAAATTCAGAGAGAGGACAGGAGAGAAGGGCATCCAGAGCGTGGAGAGTACAGAAGGTCATCCAGAGAGAGGTGAGGAAAGAAGGACATCCAGAGAAAGGAGAAGATAGAAGGGCATCCAGTGAGAGGAGAAGACAAAAGGGCATCCAGAGAGATAAGAGAACAGAAAAGCATCCATCAAGAGAATATAATAGAAGGGCATCCAGAGAGATGAGAGGACAGAAAGGAATATAGAGAGAGAAGAAAATAGAAGGGCATATAGAGGGAGGAGAAGACAGAAGGACATCCAGAGAGAGGAGAGTAAAGAAGGGCATACAGAGAGAGGAGAGGACAGAAGGGCATCCACATATTGGGAAGAACAGAAGAGCATTGAGAGAGAGGAGACAATATAAGGGCATCCAAAGAGAGAAGAGGACAGAAGGGCATCCAGAGAGAGGAGAGAACAGAAGGGCTTCCAGAGAGACAAGAAGATAGAAGGGCATCCAGAGAGATTAGAGTACAGAAGAGAATTTAGAGAGTGAAGAGAACAGAAGGGAAACCAGAGATATGAGAGGACAGAAGGAAATCCAGAGAGAGGAGAGGACAGTAGGGCATCCAGAGAGAGGAGAGTACAGAAGGACATCTGGAGAGAGGAGAGAACAGAAGGGCATCCAGAGAGATGAGAAGACAGAAGGGCATCCAGAGAGAGGAGAGGACAGAAGGTATCCATAGAGAGGAGAGAACAGAAGGGCATCCAGAGAGAGGAGAGTAAAGAAGGGCATCCAGAGAGAGGAGAATACAGAAGAGCATCCAGAAAGAAGAGAGAATAGAAGAGCATCG